>NC_135317.1:38014371-38041871 GCF_048772815.1 Callospermophilus lateralis | reverse complement strand
GTAAAAACTTACCATTATGTTACAATTATTTACAGGTTTGTAGCCTAGGATCAAGAGGTTATAGACTGCGGTTATGGCTCAGTGGTAGAGAACTTGCCTAGCAAGTATGAGACACTGGAGTGAATACACAGCACCACATTAATAAATAAATAAATAAATAAATAAATAAATAAATAAATAAATAAATAAATAAATAAATAAATAAAATAAAGGTTTTGTGTCTATCTAGAGAGAGAGAGAGAGAGTATACCATATAGCTTAGGAGTGTTGTAGACTAAATCATTTGGTTTGTGTCAATACATTCTGACATTTGCTCAGTAACTAAATTGCTTAATGACATGTTTCTCAGAACAAGACCACATTACCAAGCAAAGCATAATTGTAATTTACAATGAAGAACCCTTTTTAAAATATTTTTTGTTCTTTTTAGATATACTTGAAAGTAGAATGTATTTTAACATATTACACATATATGGTATATAACTTCCCATTCTTGTGGTTGTATATGATGTGGAGTTACACTGGTCATGTATTCATATATGGACATAGGAAAGTAGTGTCTGATTAATTCTATTGTCCTTCCTATTCCCATCTCCCTTTTGTCTAATCTTCCCTTCATTCCCTTTTGTCTAATCTTCCCTTCATTCCCTTTTGTCTAATCCACTGAACTTCTATTCTATTCTTTCCTCCCCTCCCTCCAACTTATTGTGTATTAGCATCCACATACCAAAAAAAAAAAAAACATTCAGTCTTTGTTTTGGGGGATTGGATTATTTCACTTACCATGATAGTCTCCAAGTTCCATTCATTTACTGGCAAATACCATAATTTTACAATGAAGAACTCTTGATGATGAACCCAGATGAGAAAGAGATAATTTTTAAAAGTAAGTATTTAAATAGAATAATTATTATTTAAATAGAATTCCACAGTATATTAAATCTTCTTTAAAAATAGCTAACAAATATAAACGAATTAATTGATGCAATAAATTTGGAAGGAAAACTTCAGTTCATGTAAATAATGAAAGGGATGAAATTTAAAAAAAAAATATGATGGATGTAATAAAGCACATTGCTTTCTCATTTTACCAAAGAAGGAAGGAAATAAAAGAAACAATGTCTAAATATCTACCCAAGAAGAGAACGAAAACTCAGATTATCTAAAAAAGATAGAAAGAATACCAGTTCAAGATATGCTATACTTAGAAATGTTTTATAAAATGTAGCAACAAAAATTAATGCTTGGCTGCACTCTTAGTAAAAAGCCCAGGTACCTGAATTAAGTAATAATCTGGGAATAAATGCAGTGTGAGCTGCTGACATAGCAGGTCATCTGGGGTGCAGGATCTGATAATCAGAGGTCTGGTTTTAACATTCATGCAGAAAGTGAAAAAAGAAGACCAGTTTCCCAGGGGAAGGGTTAGAATTCCAATTCTTGCCCAAAGTTTTATTATTGTTAAAAAAACAAAATGTTGGAACTAGAAAAACAAATGCACACACCTGCACAATGACAGTTATTTGTCTCTGCCTGAGCTCTGGGTGAAATAATTTTACTTTAAAACCTTTGTCTTGTTTGGATTTGTTGCCCAATTTTATACCACTCAAATGGTCCTGCAATTAACAACAGCATCAACAACAATAACTGGTCCCTCTCTAGATAATGAAGCCCTGGAGTACATGCCAGAAAAATACTAACTATTCTGGTTCCATAATATCTTGAGGAAAAGGAATTTAATGAAAAATGAGCTTAAAACCAAAAATTACAAAAAAATGATTCACCATGAATGGCTTAATAATTAAAATTAATGGAAGGATGACAGTCTCCCATACCAGACACTTGAGCAATAATCAGAAAAAGAACATAAAATAAATTTGAAATAATTAAGGATATGAGAGTAAATCAATAAGAGAAAACTTATAAAAGGAGCAGATTTTTTTCTAAAGAGCCTATGCAACCATGAGAAATAAAAATACAGTTATCAATATAAAAATATCCAATGGATGGGTCAAGTGACGATTATACATGACCAATAACACAATCAATAACCTAGAATATCAATCTGAAAAGTTGCCCATTGAAAGATTTAGAGATGGAAAATATGAAAGAGAGGCTAAAGGACCTGTAGAAAAAAAAAATAAGAAGACCTATATTCCTATTACCTATTGCTGAATAATAAACCATTCCAACATCCATTGGTTTAAAACAATAACCATTTTATTATATCTAAAGATTTCATAGGTCAGAAATTCAGGCATCCCTCATCTCAGCAGTACTCTTTCACATGGTGTCACATGTGGTCTGCAGACTGCCACAAGGTTTTACTCACATGTCTTGCCCTTTGGTGCAGATGGCTAAAAGGACAGGAACTGTCAACTGAAGGATCTATAAGTGACCTCTCCAGCATAGTGACCTCGGGTAGCCAGACTCCTTACTCACAGGTTCACAGTTCCCAGCAAAAATGCTCTAGAAGGACCGAAAGATCCTTATAATCTATCCAGAAAGTGCCAGCACCTCACTTCTGCTGTGTTCTATTGATCATAAAAGTTCCTAAGTCTGGTACACATTCAAAGAGGGAGGAATTAGACTCTTTCTTTAGGGAAACAGCAAATAATTTGTGACCATCTTTAATCTACCATAATCCCATGCTTGTATAATAGGAATTCCAGGAGAAAAACAGAGAGAATGGTAAAGTGGTAAAATTTAAAGAGATAATGTCTGCAAATTTTCCAGAATTAAGGATTTGAAACCTCAGATTTAAGTCACAAATCCTGACCAGGATGAATAAAAATACATCTAAACCCAGACACTGTAATAAAGCTTCAGAATTCCAAAGACAAATTCTAGACACAATCAAAAAAGAAAGAAATATAATTTAAAAATAAATGATAATTGGTTACAGCACATTTCTCATGAGCAAAAAGAAAAAAAGAAAAAAAACCCTAGAGTTACCTGAATCTTTAATGTGCCAAGAGAAATAATTATAATTCTTAAGTTTTATATCTAGCTAAACTATCATGAGAAGGTAAGGTTAAAAGAAAAATGTTCACATGGGTATAAAAAGTCTACCACTAAGGGACCCTGATTGGAAAGAAAAGCTATAAACGGTGCATTCCAGGAGAAAAGAAATGAAGAAGAAAGTAGTGAGATGGTTGAGGAAAAGTGAAGAAGGAAAATGGTAAACCAGCTTTGACTACATGAAACAAAATAACTAACGACCAATATGCAGAGGGAGTTACAAAACAAGATTAAAGTAAAACAATGATGGCTATAATATGAAAGATGATCAGGAGGAATCAGAGTAAAAGCAAATTGAATTCCTTGTGTTATGCCAGAGGTGGGCAGAGATAGCAGTCACCTGTAGACACCTTTTTACACGTTAAGACATACACTAAAAAAGTTAATATATGACAACTCATAAACCAAGGGCAGAGATAAAGGAATAAAGAAAATCAGTTCATTCAGTAGAAGACAAAAAAGGGAAGGGAAAGAGGGGGGAAAGAAAAGTAAAAAAAAAAAAAAAAAAGGACAAAATGAGGTGGTATTAATTTAAATACATCAGTTATCAGAGTGAATCTAAGTAAACTAGATTTATCAGTTAAAATAGAGAAACTCAAAAATTCGATTACATTTCTCATGAGCAAAAAGATGACAATAACAGTTTGTAAAATAATATGCAGCTAAAATGCTAGCCAAAAGAAAGCTAAAATATAGACAAAACTGACCTGGAGGTTGAAAATATTGTCAGAAATAAACAGGGACAGAGCTGGGGTATAACTCAGTAGTAGGTAGAATGCTTGCCCAGCATGCATAAGACCTTAGAGTTTGATCCCTCACATTGAAATAAAAAGGAAAGAAAAGAGAGAAAGAAAAAAGAAAGGTTCTTTTCATAATAACAAAAGGCACAGCTCACTAAGTAGCGATAAAAATGATAAATCTCTATGCAACAACCAAGAACATAATCTGAAATTGCACAAAATGAATTTGATAGAGTCAACATTTCTCTCTTCCAAGTAGACAAAAAAAAATTAGAAAAAGCATGAATTAAACAAAATCTGAAAGAACACATTCTTGTCAAGTTAATCTGGGATGTCTCTGGAAACTAGCCATATTTCAGGCCATAAAGCAATCCCCCTAAACCTCATATAATTATAGGGATAATATTCTCTGACCATAAATCAAGAAACTTATAAACTTATTTTTAGAAGACTAATAAAACCATATCTGTATGTAAGCACACTTTCATGTAAATATAGGTCAAAGAATTCATCTAATTAAGTTGTGAATATATTTAACAAAATAATTTTTAAAAATACAAAATTATGAGCTGTATGGAAAGCAGAAAAATGTCTAATTTAAATGCATCTATTAAAAACTAAACCTTGAAAAATCAATGACTTCGGCATCTAACTTATGCTCAGATAAAACAGCAAAATGAACCCAAAGAGTGTGAAATGTGGTCCCCAAAATTAGCATAGAAAGATAAGAAAATTAGGAGATCAAGCCAAGGAAAGTATCATCCAAACAAGCTATCTTAGTTTAGATCTCCCCTTCATCTCCAAAATCGAAGCTGAGAAAAGAACTTTTGTGCAGGTAGTTTATTTAAAAATGAATCCCTAGGAGGAAGAGTGAACAACTAGAGAGAAGAAAGCAAGTCAGTGTAAAAGTACATCATGGAATTGGACACTCCTGTGGGTAACACATGCCAGAGATTGTCTGATGAACCTCATAGAATGTGCCTCAGGATCATCTGCCTGAGAGAAGGTTGGCATTTCTCCACTTGCTCCTATTGCGTTTTGCATTTTCAGGTTACACGAGGATGAATGATAGGCATCCTGAGAATACCAAGTCCTCATATCAGACTAATTCACAGATGAATGTTCCTATATTAATAAAATCTTCCCTTTTCAAGCTTACATATTGCCTGTCTACTCCAGTACCTTTAAGAACCAAACCCAAATGTGCTCCCTTGGTTTTTTTTTCCAGTAGGTACTGCAAATCTTTTAGCTATATGTTTTTTCCTAAAGACTATTTTCTTGAATAAGCCAGGTTGTCACCTAACCATCCTTATCAATCTGGAGACAATGAGGGAGGTGGGGATAGATCTTGAGGAGGATGTCAAAATAAGAGGTGTCTGCATTGATGGAGTCTTTGCTGGGTATCTAGATACAGTGAAGCTGCTCTCTTATCAAAGGGGAGTGGCTGCCCTCCCAAAAAGTTTAAGATTCTCAGCTATTCCTCCCAAATATCCCCAGTCAGGTTTCAAAGTCCCAGTTATTTCCTATAATAACCTAGGTGTTTGCATGGATACTTGTCAAGCCTATAGATTAAATCCTTATTTTGCTCTGCATCCCATGAGATTAAATCCTAAGCCAAAAGGTTCTGTGGCTGCAAGTGATGCTACCATTTTGAAATGCTACCATAGAGGTCTTCCATCATTCAAAGCCTGACTTGAGTTGATATTTAGTACTTTCTTAATGGTTCTAAAGTATTAATCAAAACCATTCAGTCCATGACTCTTTTTAGTATCATGACCCCATATTATTCAAAGGCTTTAGCTATCTCTAAACTGAAAATTTCATCTTCACCTACCCCCCCCCCACCACACACACACCAAACCACTCCAAGAAGTCTCAGTGCTTCTGATGTCAAGGGTTCTCACTGTTCCACCCACCACTAATCCTTCATTGCTGCATGTCTGCTAAGCGATTCAGCTCCAGAGGCCCATCCTGAGGGTCTGCTTTCTAGTTCCACTCTGAAGCCAATTTCACCTCTCTCAACCTCAAGCAAATCCTGAACCAAAGGTTTTCAAATGAGGCAGCTTATTTGAGAATAGGCTCTCAGAAGCAGAAATGAGGGATGGAATGAGAGAAAACATGACTTAGTTGCTCCATTATATGAAAAAAAAAATGGAGCCCAATCCCATTTGGCACCCTCTATGGAACCACCTAGAATACATCTCAGAATGTTCACCCAAAGATCAGACAAGGGGAACCTTTATCTATCAACTGTCTCCTCATCTGTCAAAGGCTGCATCCTAAGTTATAAACTTCTTCTCTCTTAAGTAGCCCATGAGGAAGGGGTGGGTTCCTGCAGAAATCTGCCCATCACATTTGGCATCAGAGAAGACCCAGGAAGAGGTGATATGCTGGGCAGTGGAACTTTACACCTGCACTAATATGGAAAGCTAAGCAGATAAAACACAGATCATATAAAGAGTGAATGTCAAGAATACAATCTAGTGAATGAGAAGGAACTCTCAGAATAGACTGCTGATGTTCACATCTGTTCATTCCATTTACCTCTTATAGAATTCGGGGCAAAGACACTTAGATATATAGATTTACATATAAATACCTACATAAATAATTGGGGGCTGGGGATGTGGCTCAAGTGGTAACGCACTCACCTGGCATGCGTGCAGCCCGGGTTCAATCCTCAGCACCACATACAAACAAAGATGTTGTGTCCACCAAAAACTAAAAAATAAATATTAAAAAACTCTCTCTCTCTCTTAAAAAAATAATAATTGGGATAATAATAGTAGCATCCATTTCATAATGCTGTTGTAAAGATGAAATGAGTTATTACATATAAAGAGGTTAGGACAGTGCCAGGCATGTAACAAATATGTAAGTGAGTAACTGTTTCATTCTTGTCAGCAACACTAAATGCTAGAACACAATGGAATGCTACCTTCAAATTGCTAAGGTGAAATTATTTCCAACCTAGAATTTATACCAAGACAATTAGTAGAAATGACCAAATTGTCCCTCAGAGGTGAATGATGAATATTTTTCTGCTCATTCATTAAGAAACTGAAATGAATAAACAAGGTCTACATCCCATAAATCCCCCAAATTAGTAAACAAGAACCATTAGCATTCATTCTCATGATGCAAAGATGGTTCAACATGAGAAAGTCTAATTGTATTTGCTATATTATTCGGCCATTGCAGGAAAACCATGATCATCTTAGCAAAGGACATATTTAGCAAACCTTGCCTGAATTTTTTTAAAAAAAAATCTAGTAAAATAATGTGGACTTAACAGCAACTTTTAATAAGATGATAAAATAAACACCATGAACTGAAAGTCAGTTTCATGCTTAATTGCTTAATAAAAACAATTTATTTATTTCCAATGAGAAATGAAACAGGGTCTTTAAAAACGCTTGTTGAGTGAAACATATTCCGGATCTTTTGTAGCTTCTTGACCAACCATTTGACTGCATAACATGCTAAAAATAAGTTTCTTAATACCATCAAAAGTTTAAGCCTAAATGAGACCATCTAAAATATTCAAAACCTTTATTCATAGTCTAAGAATCAGTGTTATTGAAAATTATCAATTGTTCCATTCCTATATTAAGGATTCAAAATTAGAATTGATGTTACAGCTATCTCCAAAAATAGAGAAGAGAAATATATTAGAAAATGTCTAACTTTATAGTCAGTGGCAATTAATGAGAATGATATTCCTCACTAACTCATTTATCTGACCAATTGGGTCCCAACTTGCATTCATGGAAAATTTAGACTCAGTAGAATGTTCTAATTCTGTTGATAACAAGTCATTCAACTTTTAATCTTCACTCCAGATCTGTCTTCCAGACATCCCTCTAGGACATGATCTTCTCTTTTAAGATGGTTGAAAAATGTTTATAAATATTTGGAAACCAGGTATAAATCTCAAGTAATTTTCTTCTTGCCTTCTAAGACTCTAACACTTTTCCAACATTGTGATGAAAGGAATGTATGAAGCCCTTGTGCAACAAGAGGTCATTGTGATTTTTGCCACAGTGCATTTCCAGTTGTCATTCCCTCTGCCACAACAGCTGTTGGAGCTTACTCCCTCTCCTTTAGTCTGATCAAACAATTACCTTAATAAAATAAGAACTACCCCTCAAGCCCTCATGCCCAGCATTTATGTCTTCTTTCCTTGCTTTACATTTTCCATAGCACTTAATCACCACCAAGTACATTTTGTATTTGTTTGCATATTGTCAATCTCTTCCAATTACATAGTCACTTCACAAAGGCACAGTGTCTATTTTGCTCTGTTTCTGCATTCCCAGTGCCTACATGTAGAAGGTATAAAATATGTACGTGTTATATAAAGAAAAGGATGTAACTTCTTAAGCATTTATGATATAAAACTGACATTTTGCAGCCAGCCTAACCACTGCTTTTCTTCTGAAAATTTCAATGGCCTTTAGAAATGCTGGACACCGTAACAGCAATGATTCAAGAGTAAATATAAAAACAAAACAAACACATTAGTCACTAAACTGCAGAATACAGTATTATAAAAGACAGGGTGGGGGGATGATTTAGCCACAGACTGCAAAGTTTGAGCAAGTTGTTTTCCTGTAAAGATATTTCTTTCCATTAAAAATTTAAAGAGGACATATTTCTTTGGAAAAGATGACGTGTGAAAAGGCAGCACTGAGATTTTAATAGATTCCTTCACAGTCTTCCTATGGCAATACTCAGAGCAACTTGATGTAAGATAAAGAGCATGAAAGTTTTATCCCAACAAGTCTGGTGCATACCTTGGCTTGGCATATGACTCTGAGCACGTTGTTTAACCTCTCTTGAGTTTTTTTCATTTGTGAAACAGGAATAAGTGAACATTCTAGATACTACATCACCCCTCCTGAGTTCTCTAAATGTAGAGGACTGTGGACCAACAAGATGCACAGCCCAGAAACTGACCTCTGTCACACCTTACTTTTAGTTAGGGAGCCCCCACACCTGCCCTCCATCACCATATCCAATAAACCATTTAAGTCCCATTCGTCTCTCTTCATCCCCGCAGTCCTTTTCATGATCCAGAACACCATTGTCTTGTCTGGATTACTGCAATAGCCTCTTAGCTAATTTAATTGCAGCCATTTTTTCTACCACCACTTTCCCTCCATTCCCCAAACAGCAGAAAGAATGATCCCTCTAAAATATAAAAGCAGTGATCCATTGCACACCGTAGCTATACTTAATAACAACACGTTGCAAATTGCAAAACAGTTAAAAGAATGGATTTTTAAGTCTTCTCAGCACAAAGAAATGGTAAGTATATGAGGTGACAGGTTAGTTAACCTGATCTGATCATTCCACCGTGTTTACATTTATCAAAACATCACATTGGACCCCCATAAATATACATAATTATAAAAATTCTGATACAAATAAAAATGATCCACATAATAAAACAATATAAATAATAAAATACAACTTCAAACAATTAGAATTTAAAACACCTAAGATGAACATTAGTGTAAGAAGCAGATGTTTGCCTCTTTTCCCTGCTGCCTGCTATTCTAGCACTTCTTTCCTTTTTGCTTCCTTTTTCGGGAGAATTCCACACTTTGTGAGCTTGAGTGGTAGGGAAGGGGCAAGCCTTCCTGACAGATGTCTTCAGGAAGCAGACATTTTATCTCCAAGTCCTCTGGCAGCTAAGTGATGGGCCTGTGGCAAATCAAACACATGCCTCCAACAAATGTTGAATATTGAGGAAGTGCTAGCCATGTGCAGGGACAGTAGGGGCAACACCGAGAACTGTGTGCTATATGTCCACGCACAGTGTACCATTTCCTTTGCCTGACCTCCCAGGATCACCTCCATGTTTCAAGCATTGTTCTCTAGCCCGCCTGATATTTCCAGAACTAGCTAATAAATATTCTTCCCTTAAATTCCACTTCCGCTTATGTCAATTATTCATGCCTCTAATCAAGAGCACTGTGTTAGTCAGCTTCTCATCACTGTGACCAAAATACCCAACAGGAACAACTTAGAGGGGGGAATGTTTATTTTCACTCATATTTTCTGAGGTTTAGTCCATGGTCAGCTGAGTCTACTGCTTTGGACTTACTGTGAGGCAGAACATCATACAGAAGAGCCTGGTGCCTGAGCGCTGCACTGTTCACAGTGTCCAGGAAGTGGGGGGATGGGTACAGGGCAGGTGCACCCTTCCAGGCACACCCCCAGGAACCCATCTTGTCCAGCCACAGGCACCTGCCTGCAGTCACCACCCAGTTCCTCCATTCAAACTGGGATAGACTCATCAGGTTACAGCTCTCTCAATGCAATTTCTTAGAATCTGAACATTTCTGCATTAATTTCTGTGAGTTGTGGGGGACACCTCACAGCCAACCCATAACAAACACTGACAGGCACATCATGAAATGCCATGCCCACCAACTCCTACCAACCCACCTTCCACTTAGGGTTCATTTCCTGTGAACCCCACAGTCTCTAGCATTGCTTTGGGATTTGAGTACCACTCACCTCCCAGCCTTCTCTTCTTACTCCAGTCACAGTTACACTCCTGCAGACCTCAGCTTTGAATTCCTCAGAAAGTCCTTCTTGGACACTTCACAGGTGGACCTCCTTCTCTGTTGCAAAAGTCTCTTCTGCTAACTGGGCACGCAGTCGTAGGTAGGACTCCATATCTTTAGAGCTTCATCCAGAGACCACTGTCACACCATCTTTAGTTAGAAAACGCAGGACCTAGTTTGGGTCATGAGGTCCGTCTTTCTAGTCAGCTGGATAAGGAAGGAGCTGACACTGTCCAACTGAGGTCACATGCCCACTTTCTGGCTGGGGGCAGAGTTCTTCGACTGTCCTCCCTCTGTGTGCTTGTGGGGTACTTCCCCAAGATAGATTGATCATTTCCAAAGAGTGGTTATTTCCAAAGAGTGAGACTTATATTCCACTTTTTGTTCCTTTGTTCTTTTCAAATGAAATGCTAGGTACATGTTTTAACTATTCGAATGAATTCGTTGCCAAAAATGTTTATCTCACAAAGTGTTGCAGAAAACCCACCATATAATAGATTTCCAATCAAATTACTGGCACCCCACCCCTCTGCAAGTGGATATAAATCACCCACCTGGATTATCATATGAAAGGGAAGGACCTCCTGGTATAAACCTTACCTGTTCGTGTAGGAGATACATGCTTTAGAATGAATTCATGTATGTTTGAGTGTAGATGAATCCTCATGAGTGTGGAAATAGGAATCATATAACTTTACCTTATATAATGTGAGACTGTTATACCTTATTGAAGTATTAAGGTGCTCAGTTGTGTATCTCAATCTATAGGAGTTTGCTCAATTTTTAATAAGTACAAAAATAGAAAGCAAATATTGAACTAGTGACTTCAGTCCTTCCATTTCTGAACATTGAGCTACCAGGTGAGGATGGTCCAATCAGATCTAATAGTTCTGAGGATGGGAAGAATTTTTTGAGTACTTCCGAAATAAACCATCATTTTCACACATTAGGAAAGAGCCACCTGTAGCTGGTTTTCTAACTCACTAACCATCACCTGCTGATGGTCTGCCAATTATTCCCCACATTTAGCCTCCACAAGCTATTCATCAAACCAATCTCTAAATCAACAAGCTATTCATCAAACCATTCTCTAAATCAATATAATGTTTGCCCACCTGTTTATTTTTCTTCAAAAATAGAAAAGAACTGAACATTAAGTAGAAAGCAAGGTTCTTTTGAAAAGAAAAATATACTGACCTAAAATAACTAGTATAATGTGAACGCCACTATGACTTACAAACTGCTCTGCCTAGTAAACGCAAACATAAAATATATTGTGCATCTAAGTTTATAACACAAATTGTGCAGAGTTATTCCAGAGTAATGGTGCAGGAACCTATGAAGTATGTTGTTTTTCTAAATATTGTCCACATTTCATTTACCATCAAATGTATAAAATATTTGCTTTTTCTGAAAAAGATACTCTAAATTATTCAAAATGCAGTACATTTCACCATTTTTTTCACAGGTAAAACATGTTTCTTGGATCAGTAGCAAAGATTTTTAAAAGCAATACTGAGAGTGCAGAAAAGCACAATTCAAGAAAATCAAACACCCACAAGAAGACTTTGTTGTTCCAAAAGCTAAATATGGAAAATTGGATGTCCAAATAGAAAATCACAGGTAGGCATTTGGGGATTAACAAGTAGTGCTATTATGATTGGAAAATAGCACTGAAATCAAATATCCCTTCTTCTGTACCACACTGGGGTAGGAGATGAGAAATCAAGGTTTGGGAGCATTTTTGGTCTAGAGTCACATGAATAATACTGGAATTTTTATTTATGCCCAAACCATTCTGATAATTAAGAAAATTCTTGATGAATGAATATATTATTTCAGACTCCTTTTTTAATCATCATTTTTCCTATTCTGTTATATATGGACATGTAAATGGCATTACCTTGGTAAAACTATTGATAAGGAGAACCCTATTTAGTATTTCACATAGTATTCACCATGCATTCAGAGAGCATTTTATGCTCTTACCTTCATTGAATTTCTTAGGATGGCTCCATACCAAATACATTGATCTTTCCAATGTTCCAATGCATTTATGTTATAAACTAGAATTCTCATTCTCTTGAAGTCTTCCTTGCTATATAAAGTGGTAATTTCACATTTAAGTTGTGAGATAACCCATATATTTACTTAGTTTAATTAATTTTCCCTTGGAAAATGTTCCTTTAATTATGTTTTGCATATTTGAATGATTCTCATTTTCCACCTGTGTTCAAAGTCACCTACCTGATTTTAATGAAGTATCTAGGTTAGAGAGAGGATACCATTACACTCAGTCTACTTTGATAATGGACCTTGTACGTTTGACTTAGATGTCATTTTGTGCCTTATTTTATCACCTCATTAACTCTATTAAGACATTTCAATGATATTTAACATCTCACTGCTATGTAATTAAAATGTAAATTTAATCAAATTTATATTATACCTGAAATTATAGAACCAAGGCAGCTTGGCATTCTCTTCATGCTTTCTCTGAGAGACTTAAACTTTGACCTTTCCTCAGCCAATTATCTTCACTGGTTTTTTTCCACAGGCACTTTTCCTTGTTTTGCTTTTGCAATTTTCTTTGAGCACCACTTTATCTGCTTTGATCAAGTTTCCAACATGCACAGAAATGAAGAATTTGAAGGAGTTTTTCAGATCATCTGAACCAATATCATATTTCATGTTTGGATTATCGGAATTGGGTGAGCAGAGCTAGAATTTTCTTTCCTGTCTTAACCAAACAACAGTCTAATTACCCCTTCTATTCCAGCTGTGAAAGTCCAGCCAGTGTGAAGGGAGATGATTTTTTTTTCCTCAGTCCCAAAGCAAGTTATTAGCAGTTATGGACTCAGGAATCTACACTGTCTCCATGGGTACCCATCAAACATTACCCCATGCTTCCCCTGAATTGGAAGAAGACACCTTTTCATTCTTTCTGAGAACAATTGCACATTATTGTTGTTACTGATCTTATCCCACCTTAAAATTGCTCCTGTCCTAATCATTTTAAATATATTCTGGAAAAATAGCTTAAGTCCAATAATATTGGTAGCATTATCGAGACTCACATTTTCAGTTAAAATGTTCTAAAAATTAAAAGAATTTTACTTGGCTTTTTTTTAAATACATAGTTAAAATTAGAGAAAATTCTCAGTGATAGAGAGATAGCGAGAAATAGGCTAGTGCCTCCAAAAACTGTTTAGAGATTTAATTAAAAGCAAGGGCAGCTGGAGAATTAAAATTTAATACCAAAGATAGCAAAATCTAAAATTATAGACTGAGAATGAGTTACCATTTTAAGAACTCACCTTTTTATAGAGTCAGTCATCAGGTTTAAGCAGAGCTGAATGGGTGGAGGCCATCTAACATAGGTAAGGAAGATTGTTCTGCTTTGGAACAAACATCTTAACCAGACGTCTGAGGGAGAAAAAAAAATTCCTCAATCTTTTTCATTACCAGCTCATTTCTTTTAAAGTACATTTTTATAATTTATAATATTTCAATTCAGATATCAGAATAACATGACTAATTTTTAGCTCCACACATAATCATAAACCCCAACCCAAAGCCCCTAATTGGGTTATTTCTAGCAGCCATAGGAAATTAGCTCAATTCGATCTCCATCCTTGACCACCAGCTATTGAAGGACCTACACCAGTTTCAGCTCCATGATACTCAAGCACAATGGTAGCAGCAGGGATTTTTCTTCTCATCTGCTTTTACCCTCTAGTAGAAAACAATAGTATTCAAACACTCTGTGTTTAGGTGCTGTTGCCACCCCGTTCACAGCCATTTGTGCCTTAAATGACTTAAAAATGACTAAAAAAAAATTTGTTGCATTTTCCACCTCAGGTCAACTTGCAGTAGTAGCCACTATTGAAATTAACCAACCACACATGGTGTTTCTCCATATCTGTATACGTGCATTCTTTAAAGCTATACTATTTAGATGCTCAGGATCGATTATCCATAACCTAAGTGACAAGCAAGATATCCAAAAACTGGAAGGCCTATTCCAAGTCATACCATTCACCGCATTTTCACTTATTATGGGTAGCCTGGCTTTTACAGGAATACCCTTTCTTACAGGCCTCTGCTCCAAAGACTCAATCATCAAGTCATCAAACCTGTCATATACCGAGATCTGAGTCCTATTAACTACACTCATTTCTCCTTCCCTTACAGTACATGCCTTGGTTTCTTTGCCCTACTAAGACAACCATGATTTTTTTCCTCTATTTACTTTTCTTTTTTTATATTAGAGCATTACTGTTATACAAAGTAGCTGGGTTCATCCCCACAAAATCATACATACATGGGACAACCATGATTTTTAGCATTAGTTTGTATGAATGAAAACAACTGTTTCTTACTGAACTCAATTAAACTTTGCACAATGGCAGCGTTTTTGCTGACTTCTTCATCTCCAGTAACACCAGTCCCACAACACCACACTTAGAACTATGCCACTGTACTTAAAACCAGTAACCCTAATAGTTACTATCATAGGTTTTGCTATTGCAATAGAACTCAACCTGCTAACCTTTAACCTCAAAACCAAACACTCCAATGCCTCTGAATTTTTAAATCTTCTAGGATTCTTACTAAAACAATTATTCACCCTCTATTACACACCTAAATATATCTGTAAATCCAAAATCAATATCTACTCTGTTAGAACAAATTTAACTAGGGAAAAAAAAGCCCCAAATTCATTTTCATATTCAAATAATAGCTTCAACTATCACCTCTAATCAAAAAGAACTAATCAAATTCTAATTCCTGTCACTTCTTCTATCTATAATTTTAATATTAACCTTTGCTATTTTGTTTCCATAAGCAATTTCAGTAACAATGAAATACTGACAAAGACCAACCAGCTACAACTATCAATCAACTTTTATAACTATACAATGCAGGAACACCTATTAAATATTCAGGAATCAAAACAAGTTCCTCACTCTCAAACATAACCCAATCCTCTAAATTCCTAAATTTGATAACAATTTCCATGTCATAAATAACCATGAATATAATTATTAATAATTTCACTTAAAAAAAAACAAGTAGCAGAGAGTTCTCCTATACTATGTATTTTTTTTTCAGGAATAGCCAATCAACCTTAAGTTTGTTTGTTTAATTCATTTATCTATTTAAAAAATTTAAAGTTTCCTTTTTAATTTTTTTTCCTTTTCTTATTATTTTTTTATTTATATATGACAGCAGAATGTATTACAATTCATATTACACATGTAGATCACAAATTTTTCGTATCTCTGGTTGTATACAAAGTATATTCACACCAACTCATGTCTTCATACATGTACTTTGGATAATGATGTCCATCACATTCCACCATCATTCTAATCCCATAGACCCTCCCTTCCCTTCCCACCCTCTGCCCTACCTAGAGTTCATCTATTCCTCCCATGCTCCCTCTCCTTATTCCACTATGAATCAGCCTCCTTATATCAGAGAAAACATTTGGCATTTGGTTTTGGGGGATTGGCTAACTTCACTTAGCATTATCTTCTCCAACTCCATCTACTTACCTGCAAATACCATTATTTTATTCTCATTTATTGCTAAGTAATATTCCACTCTGTATATAAACCACATTTTCTTTAATCATTCATCTACTGAAGGCCATCTAGGTTGATTCCACAGTTTATCTATTGTGAATTGTGCTGCAATAAACATTGATGTGGCTGTGTCCCTCTAGTATGCTGTTTTTTAAGTCCTTTGGGTATAGACCAAGGAGTGGGATAGCTGGGTCAGATGGTGATTCCATTCCCAATTTTCCAAGAATCTCATACTGCTTTCCATATTGGCTGCACCAATTTGCAATCCCACCAGCAGTGTATGAGTGTAACTTTTCCCCCACATCCTCACCAACACTTATTGTTGTTTGTCTTCCTAATAGCTGACTAGAGTGAGATGAAATCTTGGAGTATTTTCAATTTGCATTTCTCTAATTGCTAGCAATGATGAAAATTTTTCATATATTTGTTAATTGATTGTATATCCTCTTTTGAGAAGTGTTTGTTCAGTTCCTTGGCCCATTTATTAATTGGGTTATTTGGGGTTTTTTTTTGGGGGGGGGGGGTGTTTAGCTTTTTGAGTTCTTTATATACTCTAGAGATTAGTGCTCTATCTGATATGTGAGGGGTAAAAATTTGCTCCCAAGATGTAGGCTCTCTTTTCTTTTACTGAGAAGAAACTTTTTAATTTGAATCCATCCCATTTATTGATTTTTGCTTGTAATTCTTGTGCTATAGGAGTCTTATTAAGGAAGTTGGGGCCTAACCCCACATGATGGAGATTAGGGCCTACTTTTTCTTCTGTTAGATGCAGGGTCTCTGCTTTTATTCCTAGGTCCTTGATCCACTTTGAGTTGAGTTTTGTGCATGGTGAGAGATAGGGGTTTAATTTCACTTAGTTATATATGAATTTCCAGTTTTCCCAGCACCATTTGTTGAAGATGCTATCTTTTCTCCAACGCATGTTTTTAGCACCTTTGCCTAATATAATTGTAATTTTGTGGGTTAGTCTTTGTGTCCTCTATTCTGTACCATTAGTCTACCAGTCTGTTTTGGTGCCGATACCATGATGTTTTTGTTACCATTGCTCTATAGTATAGTTTAAGGTCTTGTATAGCAATGCCACCTGCTTCACTTTTTCTGCTAAGGATTTATTTAGCTATTCTGGGTCTCTTATTTTTCCAGATGAATTTCATGATTGCTTTCTCTATTTCTATGAGGAATGCCATTGAGATTTTGGTCAGAATTGCATTAAATCTGTATAGTGCTTTTGGTAGTATGGTCATTTTGATAATATTAATTCTGCCTATCCAAGAGCAAGGTAGATCTTTTCATCTTCTTAGGTCTTCTTTAATTTCTTTCTTTAGGATTCTGTAGTTTTCATCATATAGATCTTTCACTTCTTTCGTTAAGTTGATTCCCAAGGTTTTGTGTTTTGTTTTGTTTTGTTTTGTTTTGTTTTGTCTGAGGCTATTGTAAATGGGATAGTTTTCCTTGTTTCCCTTTCTGAGGATTTGTCACTGATACACAGAAATGCATTTGATTAATGGATGTTGATTTTATAATAGCCTGATACTTTGCTGAATTCATTTACTAATTCTACAAGTATTCTAGTGGAACTTTTTGGGTCTTCTAGGTATAGAATAATATCATCAGCAAATAGTGCTAATTTGAGTTCTTCTTTCCCTATCTGTATCCCTTTAATTTCTTTCCTCTATCTAATTGCTCTGGCCAGTGTTTTAAGAACTATGTTAAATAGAAGTGATGAAAGAGGGCATCCCTGTCTTGTTCCAGTTTTTAGAGGGAATGCCTTCAATTTTTCTCCATTTAGAATGATGTTGGCCTGGGGCTTAGCATAGATAACCTTTATGATGTTGAGATATGTTCCTGTTATCCCTATTTTTTCTAGTGTTTTGAACATAAAGGGGTGCTGTATTTTTTTCAAATGCTTTTTCTGTGTCTATTGAGATGATCATATCATTCTTATCTTTAAATCTATTGGTGTGATGGATTACATTTATTGATTTCCATATGTTGAACCAACCTTGCATGCCTGGGATGAATCCCACTTGATCATGGTGCGCTATCTTTTTGATATATTTTTGTAATCGATTTGCCAGAATTTTATTGAGAATTTTTGCATCTATGTTCATTAGAGATATTGTTCTAAATATTTCTTTCCTTGTGTCTTTGCCTGGTTTTGGTATCAGGGTGATATTGGCCTCATAGAATGAGTTTGAAAGTGCTGCCTCTTTTTCTATTTCCTGAAATAATTTGAACAGTATTGGTATTAGTTTTTCTTTAAAGGTCTTGTAGAACTCTACTGTGTATTCATCCTGTCCTGGGTTTTCTTGGTTGGTAGACTTCTGATGGCGTCTTCTATTTCGTTGCTTAAAATTGATCTGTTTAAATTGTGTATATATCATCCTGATTCAATTTGAGCAAATTATATGCCTCTAGAATAATTTATTGATGCCTTGAATATTTTCTATTTTATTGGAGTACAAGTTTTCAAAATAATTTCCAATTATCGTCTGTATTTCTGTAGTGTCTGTTATGATATTACCTTTTTCATTCAGTATGTTTCATCCTGTTAGTAATTTGAGTTTTCTCTCTCCTTCTTTTTGAAGAGTTTGTCAATTTTATTTATTTTTTCAGAGAACCAAATTTTTTTAAATTAATTTTATTGTAGGTTGTTCAAAACATTACATAGTTCTTGATATATCATATTTCATACTTTGATTCAAGTGGGATATGAGCTCCCATTTTTACCCCATATACAGATTGCAGAATCACATCAGTTGCACAACCATTGATTTACCTATTGCCATTCTGGTGTCTGTTGTATTCTGCTGCCTTTCCTATCCTCTACTATCCCCCCTCCCCTCTTCCCTCCCCTCTTCTCTCTCTACCCCCTCTACTGTAATTCATTTCTCCCCCTTATATTTTTCCTCCTTTCCCCTCACTTCCTCTTGTATGTAGTTTTGTATACCCCTGAGGGTCTCCTTCCATTTACATGCAATTTCCCTTCTCTCTCCCTTTCCCTCCCACCTCTCATCCCTGTTTAATGTTAATCTTCTTCTCATGCTCTTCGTCCCTACTCTGTTCTTAGTTACTCTCCTTATATCAAAGAAGACATTTGGCATTTGTTTTTAAGGGATTGGCTAGCTTCACTTAGCATAATCTGCTCTAATGCCATCCATTTCCCTCCAAATTCTATGATTTTGTCATTTCTTAATGCAGAGTAATACTCCATTGTGTATAAATGCCACATTTTTTTTATCCATTCGTCTATTGAAGGGCATCTAGGTTGGTTCCACAGTCTTGCTATTGTGAATTGTGCTGCTATGAACATGGATGTAGCAGTGTCCCTATAGTGTGCTCTTTTTAGGTCTTTAGGGAATAGACCGAGTAGTGGAATAGCTGGATCAAATGGTGGTTCCATTCCAAGCTTTCCAAGAAATCTCCATACTACTTTCCAAATTGGCTGCACCAATTTGCAGTCCCACCAGCAATGTACAAGAGTACCCTTTTCCCCACATCCTCGCCAGCACTTGTTGTTGTTTGACTTCCTAATGGCTGCCAATCTTACTGGAGTGAGATGGTATCTTAGGGTGGTTTTGATTTGCATTTCTCTGACTGCTAGAGATGGTGAGCATTTTTTCATATACTTGTTGATTGATTATATGTCCTCCTCTGAGAAATTTCTGTTCAGGGTTGATTGGGTTATTTGTTATCTCATTGTCTAATTTTTTTAGTTCTTTGTATATTCTGGATATTAGGGCTCTGTCTGAAGTGTGAGGAGTAAAGATTTGTTCCCAGGACGTAGGCTCCCTATTTACCTCTCTTATTGTTTCTTTTGCTGAGAAAAAACTTTTTAGTTTGAGTAAGTCCCATTTGTTGATTCTAGTTATTAACACTTGTGCTATGGGTGTCCTATTGAGGAATTTGGAGCCCGACCCCACAGTATGTAGATCATAGCCAACTTTTTCTTCTATCAGACGCCATGTCTCTGATTTGATATCAAGTTCCTTGATCCACTTTGAGTTAACTTTTGTGCATGGTGAGAGAAAGGGATTCAGTTTCATTTTGTTGCATATGGATTTCCAGTTTTCCCAACACCATTTGTTGAAGATGCTGTCCTTCTTCCATTGCATGCTTTTAGCCCCTGTATCGAATATAAGATAGTTGTAGTTTTGTGGATTGGTTTCTGTGTCCTCTATTCTGTACCATTGGTCCACCCACCTGTTTTGGTACCAGTACCATGCTGTTTTTGTTACTATTGCTCTGTAGTATAGTTTGAAGTCTGGTATAGCTATACCGCCTGATTCACACTTCCTGCTTAGCATTGTTTTTGCTATTCTGGGGTCTTTTATTTTTCCATATGAATTTCATGATTGCTTTCTCTATTTCTACAAGAAATGCCGTTGGGATTTTGATTGGCATTGCATTAAACCTATAGAGAACTTTTGGTAATATCGCCATTTTGATGATGTTAGTTCTACCTATCCATGAACAGGGTATATTTTTCCATCTTCTAAGATCTTCTTCTATTTCTCTCTTTAGGGTTCTGTAGTTTTCATTGTATAAGTCTTTCACCTCTTTTGTTAGGTTGATTTCCAAGTATTTTATTTTTTTTGAGGATATTGTGAATGGGGTGGTTGTCCTCATTTCCATTTCAGAGTATTTGTCGCTGATATACAGGAATGCCTTTGATTTATGCGTGTTGATTTTATATCCTGCCACTTTGCTGAATTCATTTATTAGCTCTAGTAGTTTCTTTGTAGACCTTTTGGGTCTGCTAGGTATAGAATCATGTCATTTGCAAATAGTGATAATTTGAGTTCTTCTTTTTCTATTTTTATGCCTTTAATTTCTTTCGTCTGTCTAATTGCTCTGGCCAGTGATTCGAGAACTATGTTGAACAGAAGTGGTGAGAGAGGGCATCCCTGTCTTGTTCCAGATTTTAGAGGGAATGCCTTCAGTTTTTCTCCATTCAGAATGATGCTAGCCTGAGGCTTAGCATAGATTGCTTTTACAATATTGAGGTATGTTCCTGTTATCCCTAGTTTTTCTAGAGTTTTGAACATAAAGGGATGCTGTACTTTGTCGAATGCTTTTTCCGCATCTATCGAGATGATCATATGGTTCTTATTTTTAAGCCTTTTGATGTGGTGAATAACATTTATTGATTTCCATATATTGAACCAACCTTGCATCCCAGGGATAAATCCTACCTGATCATGGTGCACAATTTTTTGATATGTTTTTGTATCCGGTTCGCCAGAAGTTTATTGAGGATTTTTGCATCTAGGTTCATTAGAGATATTGGTCTGTAGTTTTCTTTCTTTGAAGTGTCTTTGTCTGGTTTAGGAATCAGGGTGATGTTGGCCTCATAGAATGAATTTAGAAGTTCTCCCTCTTTTTCTATTTCCTGAAATAGCTTGAAAAGTATTGGTATTAGTTCCTCTTTAAAGGTTTTGTAAAACTCTGCTGTATACCCATCCGGTCCTGGGCTTTTCTTAGTTGGTAGTCTTTTGATGGTTTCTTCTATTTCCTCAATTGATATTGGTCTGTTCAGGTTGTCAATATCCTCTTGACTCAATCTGGACAAATCATATGACTTAAGAAATTTATAGATGCCTTCACTATCTTCTATTTTATTGGAGTATAAGGATTCAAAATAATTTCTGATAATCTTCTGTATTTCTGAAGTGTCTGTTGTGATATTGCCTTTTTCATCCTGTATGCTAGTAATTTGAGTTCTCTCTCTTCTTCTCTTCGTTAGCGTGGCTAAGGGCCTGTCGATTTTATTTATTTTTTCAAAGAACCAACTTTTAGTTTTGTCAATTTTTTCAATTGTTTCTTTTGTTTCGATTTCATTAATTTCAGCTCTGATTTTAATTATTTCTTGTCTTCTACTTCTTTTGCTGTTGTTTTGCTCTTCTTTTTCTAGGATTTTGAGTTGAAGTATTAGATCATTTATTTGTTGGTTTTTTCTTTTTTTAAGGAATGAACTCCAAGCAATAAATTTTCCTCTTAGAACTGCTTTCAATGTGTCCCATAGATTCAGATATGTTGTGTCTGTGTTTTCATTTATCTCTAAGAATTTTTTAATTTCCTCCTTGATGTCTTCTATAACCCATTGATCATTCAGTAACCATTGTTCATTCTCCAAGTGATGCATGATTTTTCCTTACTTCTTTTATCGTTGATTTTCAATTTCATTCCATTATGATCAGATAAGATGCATGGTATTATCTCTACTCCTTTATATTGTCTAAGAGTTGCCCTGTGACATAATATATGATCTATTTTTGAGAAGGATCCATGTGCTGCTGAGAAAAAAGTGTAACTGCTTGATCTTGGGTGGTATATTCTATATATGTCAATTAAGTCTAGGTTATTAATTATGTTATTGAGTTCTATAGTTTCCTTATTCAACTTTTGTTTGGAAGATCTGTCCAGTGGTGAGAGAGGTGTGTTGAAGTCTCCCATGATTATTGTATGGTGGTCTATTAGACTCTTGAACTTGAGAAGAGTTTGTTTGATGAACATAGCTGCACCATTGTTTGGGGCATATATATTTATGATTGTTATGTCTTGTTGGTGTATGGTTCCCTTGAGTAGTATGTAGTGTCCCTCTTCATCCCTTTTGATTAACTTTGGCTTGAAATCTATTTTATTTGATATGAGTATGGACACTCCTGCTTGTTTCCGAAGTCCATATGAGTGATATGATTTTTCCCAACCTTTCACCTTCAGTCTATGTATGTCTTTTCCTATCAAATGCATCTCCTGAAGGCAGCATATTGTTGGGTCTTGTTTTGTGATCCATTCTACTAGCCTGTGTCTCTTAATTGGTGAGTTTAAGCCATTAACATTTAGGGTTATTATTGAGATATGGGTTGTTCTTCCAGCCATATTTGTTTATTCATGTTACTAAACATGGTTTGTTTTCCTCTTTGATTATTCCCCCCGCCTTTACTGTACTACCTCCCGCTGTTGGTTTTCATTGATATTTTCCATTTCCTCTTCCTGTAATATTTTGCCGAGGATGTTTTGAAGAGATGGTTTTCTAGCTGCAAATTCTTTTAACTTTTGTTTATCATGGAAGGTTTTAATTTCATCTTCCATCCTGAAGCTTAATTTCGCTGGATACACAATTCTTGGTTGGAACCCATTTTCTTTCAGTGTTTGAAATATGTTATTCCAGGATCTTCTAGCTTTCAGAGTCTGTGTTGAAAGATCAGCTGTTATCCTGATTGGTTTACCCCTAAATGTAATCTGCTTCCTTTCTCTTGTAGCTTTTAAAATTCTCTCCTTATTCTGTATGTTGGGCATCTTCATTATAATGTGTCTAGGTGTGGATCTCTTATGATTTTGCACATTCGGCGTCCTGTAGGCTTCTAGGATTTGGGATTCTGTCTCATTCTTCAAGTCTGGGAAGTTTTCTCGTATTATTTCGTTGAATAGATTGCTCATTCCTTTGGTTTGGACCTCTATACCTTCCTGTATCCCAGTGACTCTTAAGTTTGGTCTCTTTATGTTATCCCATATTTCTTGAATGTTCTGCTCATGGTTTCTTAACAGCTTTGCTGAGCTGTCTATGTTCTTCTCCAGTTGAAATACTTTGTCTTCATTGTCTGATGTTCTATCTTCTAAGTGTTCTACTCTGCTGGTAGTATTCTCAATTGAGTTTTTAAGTTGGTTTATTGTTTCCTGCATTTCCAGGATTTCTGTTTGTTTGTTTTTTATAACCTCTATCTCCCTGTATAATTGATCTTTTGCTTCTTGGATTTGTTTATGTAATTCATTGTCGAAGTGGTCAAAGTGGTCTTTCATTGTCTGATTTTGCTGTCTAATGTTTTCCTTGAGACTCCAGATCATCTGAAGCATGTATATCCTGAATTCTTTATCTGACATTCCATCTGCTGCAGATATTACCTCTTCTAAAGTTGAGTTGACCTGCATTGCTTGTGGTCCTTTCTTTCCTTGTCTTTTCATACTGATCGCGTTTCTTTCTGCTTGGTGAAACTGTTGTGTTATTGATTTTTCCCCCTATATATTTATATTGCTCTTGTATAGTTGCAAAGTCTCCCTCGCAGGCTTTGGCGGTGGTTCTGCCCCTCCTCCAATTGGGGCAATGTGCCTACCACGCCGGCAGGCCACTGTGCCTGTACTTTCGGTGGGCCTGTTCTTTCGGTGGTCACAGGTCCGCCTACCTTGCAGGCATGAGCAGTGGCTCTGCCCCTCCGCTGGCCGCTAGGCCTGTTCTGTCTGTCAGTTGCAGGTCTGTCTACCTAACAGGCGCTGGTGGCAGCTCTGCCCCCCTCCCCCAACCAGGTCGATGTGTCTGGCGGGCCACTGGGCCTGTTTTTTCAGTGGTCACGGTTCCGCCTACCTTGCAGGCGCGTGGAGCAGCTGTGCCCCTCCGCAGGTTGCTGGGCCTGACCTGCCGGTGGGTCGCAGGTCTGCCTACCTTGCAGGCTCGGGGGGTGGCTCTGCCGCTCTTGGATTGCTGTGCCTGTTCTGCTTGTGGGTCGCAGGTCTGCCTACCTTGCAGGCTCGGGGGGTGGCTCTGCCGCTCTGCGGATTGCTGTGCCTGTTCTGCTGGTGGATCGCGGGTCCGCCTACCTTGCAGGCGCCCGGCGGCTCTGCCCCTCCCCCAACCGGGGCGGGGCGATGTGTCTGGCCGGCCGCTGGGCCTGTTCTGTTGGTGGTCACGGTTCTGCCTACCTAGCAGGCGCGTGGGGCAGCTGTGCCCCTCCACAAGTTGTTGGGCCTGACCTGCCGGTGGGTTGCGGGTCCGCCTACCTTGCAGGCGCCCGGCGGCTCTGCCCCTCCCCCAACCGGAGCAATGTGTCTGGCGGGCCTCTGGGCCTGTTTTGTCGGTGGTCACGGTTCCGCCTACCTTGCACGCGTGTGGAGCAGCTGTGTCCCTCCTAGAGTTGCTGGCCCTGACCTGCCGGTGGGTGGCAAATCCGCCTACCTTGCAGGCCGGGGGTGGCTCTGCCGCTCCACGGGTCGCTGGGCCTGATCTGCTGGTGAGTCGCAGGTCTGCCTACCTTGCAGGCGCCCGGCGGCTCTGCCCCTCCCCCAACCGGGGTGGGGCGATGTGTCTGTCCGGCCGCTGGGCCTGTTCTGTCGGTGGTCACGGTTCTGCCTACCTAGCAGGCTCGTGGGGCAGCTGTGCCCCTTCGTAGTTTGTTGGGCCTGACCTGCCGGTGGGTCGCAGGTCTGCCTACCTTGCAGGGTCGGGGGGTGGCTCTGCCGCTCTGTGGATTGCTGTGCCTGTTCTGCTGGTGGATCGCGGGTCTGCCTACCTTGCAGGCACCCGGCAGCTCTGCCAAGAACCAAATTTTTGTTCTGTCAGTTTTTTCAATTGTTTCTTTTGTTTTGATTTCATTGATTTCAGCTCTGATTTTAATTATTTCCTGTCCTCTCTCTATTTCTTTTGGTGTAGATTTGTTCTTCCTTTTCTAGGGCTTTGAGCTGTAATATTAAGTCACTTATTTGTTGACTTTTTCTTCTTTTAAGAATGAACTTCATGCAATTAACTCCTCTTAGAACTGCCTTCATAGTGTCCCAGAGATTTTGATAAGTTGAATTTGTGTTCTCATTCACCTCTAAATTTTTTTTTATCTCCTCCTTGATGTCTTCTGCAACCCATTGTTCATTCAGTAGCAGATTATTTAGTCTCTAGGTGTTGGAGTAGCTTTTATTTCTTATTTTATCATTGATTTAAAATTTCATTCCATTATGATCCGATAGAATACAGGGTAGTATCTCTACTTTTTTATATTTGCTAAGAGTTGCTTTGTGCATAGTATATGGTTTATTTTAGAGAAGGATCCATGTGCTGCTGAGAAGAATGTATATTCACTCATTGACAGATGAAATATTTTATATATATATATCAGTTAAGCCTAAGTTATTGATTGTTTTGTTGAGTTCTACAGTTTCTTTGTTCAACTTTTGTTTGGAAGATCTATCCAGTGGTGAAAGAGGTGTGTTGAAGTCACCCAGAATTATTTTGTTGTGGTCTGTTTAACTCTTGAACTTGAGAAGAGTTTGTTTGATGAACATAGATGCTTCATTATTTAGGACATACATATTTATAATTGTTAAGTCTTTTTGGTGTATGCTTCCCTTGAGCAGTATGTAGGGTCCTTCTTTATCCCTCTTGATTAACTTTAGTTTGAAGTCTACTTTATTTGATATGAGGATAGAAACGCCTGCTTGCTTCTGCAGTCCATGTGAGTGAACCCTTCACCTTCAGTCTGTGGATGTATTTTCCTATGAGATGAGTCTCTTGGAGGTGGCATATTTAAAATTTACCTTTTTAAATTTTCTTTCCCTTTCTTTCTTTTTCTTCCTTCTTTCTTTTATTTTCTTTTCCTTCCTTCTCTCCTTCCTTCCTTCCTTTCACTATAAATCTAACCCAGGACCTCACACAAGTTAGACAACAGCTTTTCCACTGAGCTATAGCCTGTAACCGCTCTTACTTTCTTCTCATTATCCAATTCACTTACTGTTACTTAAGTAGATGATATTAAATGATTGCAGAATGAGTAGACAAATGTCATAGGATAATATCTTATAAATAAATTTCATATTATCTAGAGATTTTTTAAAAAATATAAATGATTTCTTGAATTTGAAAATGACAGATCTGTGGAATTCACTAAAGTGGCATAGGCACAGAGCATAAAATTTTGTTCCAAGACTACTGGGAGGCTAGGCAAAAATGTTTCCACTTTTACTGCAGAAAAGAGACAAGTTCTGTTTTAGGAGTGGTGATACCGATACCTGAAGCATTCTTTCAGAAACAGGAAAACAGAGAGTATAAAATACAGCTTGTTGATGAAAATCCACAGTTATAAGAAGGGGACCACTTGTGTGGTTGAATCCACACCCCACCCCCTTCACCATAGAAGTGAGTGGTGGAAGCAGAGAGAACCATTCTTATACAGAAAGAGGCCTTCATTATCAAAATCGAAGAGTAGTCATCATAGCAACTCTGGTTAGGCCTCTTTATCTTACACTGACATGAGTCACAAAATAATCTATTAAAGAGCATGTTGGTGATATGAGTATTTGTATGCCTCAGGATTTCAGAAGGGAAGAAAGGCCCCAAACCATTGAAAATTATAGGCATTTTCCCTTAGGCCTGGTCCTCAGTCCCACCCATGTATTCTGGTTCTCAGGGAACATTTCATAGATCTGAACATGATCCTTTTCTCTTTAACTGGATGACTTTTAAAGTTGGACCCCAGTTTTGTCTTCTATAGTGAATAGAAAACTCTTATTTCTGGCCTCCTGAAAAGCTCTACCTTATTTTTTTTTTTTACTAGTCCCTCACTTAAATTTCTGATTAACTGCTCTTCTTCCCCACACTAAACCTCCCTCACCGCCTGTTTCCTATGAAGGCACTAGGGAGCCACAGTCACACCTCTCAAACTAGACTGCCCAGATTGATATTTCATTTCTCCCCCTTTGCCCTGACTACTTTACACCCCCACTATCACCACCCTTTTCTCAATACTGGTCCCTTGACTTCATTTACATCCTGTTCTTATCCATCTTACATGATACTACCAAAATACAGTTTC
>NC_135317.1:31824371-31981871 GCF_048772815.1 Callospermophilus lateralis | reverse complement strand
TACACCTCAGGGAATATTCCAAGCCAAACCCAGCTGCTGTTCTACTGTGCTCTCGGCATCTAAGTGAAAGGCTTAGGAGGGTTGGACACTGTGAAACTGGAGACCAGGCGAGCACTCGGCCTTTGTACCCATCCTTCCTGAGGACCTCACTGTTGAGCTGTCTGCTGTCTGCTTCCCCCACAGTGAGTTGGAAGACTTTGTTGAAGACTTGAAGAAGGACTCTTCATCCGCTGGCCGAGTGGTTACTCTCAAGGACGTGGAAGATGGCGCTTTCCTCCTAAGACAAGTGGGAGAAGCAGTAGCCACCCTGAAAGGTGAGCATTCCACTAGAGGGGAGAAGTCTGAAGTGTGTTTCCTGAGATGCTTAAAGGTCTGTCAAATAGGTGTCAAGTTTGTTGATGTGTACCTGTGATCCCAGCTACTGTGGAGGCTGAGGCAGGAGGATGGCTGGAGCCCAGGGGTTCAAGACCAGCCTGGTTAGTGTAATGAGACTCCATTTAAAATAAGTAAATATAGATAGATAGATAGATAGATAGATAGATAGATAGATAGATAGATATAGATAGATAGATAGATAATTTATATGTATTACATTTGTATATATATGCATACATGTGTGTATATATATGTTAAATAGTGAAGGATTCATTCATGCAAGTATACAAGCAATTATTCATAAAATGACTACACATGCCAGACACTGTCCTGGGTACTTGGGATACATCACTGAGCAAAACAGACAAACATCCTACCTTCTTGAAGTTTATACTTAGTGGGTTCTGTAAGATTCAAGACTAATGATGCTGATAACACTTACTATTAATTTTCCTACTTGCTGGGCCCATACAGTGTTCCCAGACACCTGTGCCAAACTCTTTAAACATAACCCCAAGGTGCAGTTGGCCTTAACCCAAATATATAGGAAACAGGCCTAAAGGAGCTGTGACCTTGCGCAAAGTTACTTGATCTGACATTTTCCTATTCTCTTAACCCTGCCTCGCCCTTCCCACAGACATGTGAATCCCATACTTCTCAGTGCTATCCAGTGTCAGGGTGCAGGATGGGGGTGGTGGTTCTGCCATTCTCTTATAATCACCAGCTGGTTTGGCCTACAGGAGAATTTCCAACCTTACAAAACAAGATGAGAGCCGTCCTGCGCATAGAGGTCGAGGCCGTGCGGTTTCTGAAGGAGGAGCCACATAAGCTGGACAGTCTCCTAAAACGTGTGCGCAGCATGACAGACATCCTGACCATGCTGCGGAGGTAACTGGGAACCCCCGCACCCCCAGACTAGGAAGGTCTGCTGAGGGGGTGGGCCGGAGAGACCGGAGTGCATGTTGAAGGCCCAGGTTCTGCCACCATCCAAGAGCCTGCGTCCAAGGTCATGTCATGACTTATCAAATCTTGTTTCTGGAAACCACGACTCCTTCCACCCCAGGGCTTTCATTGCAATATACCTCAAGGTTCTAATTCTTCAGCATAGACTTGCAGCATTGAACCCATTCTATGACTTAAAATGAATAGACATGGGCTTGGGGTGCAGCTTAGTGGTAGAGCACGTTTATGGCATGTATGAGGTCCTGGGTTCCGTCCCCAGCACCACAAGAAAATAAAATAATAAAATGAGTAGACACAGTCAACATTTCTTTTAAAAAAATCATTTGAAAGTTGGTTTTCTTCTTTGGCTTGGTTTTGTTTTGTTAGTAACACTTTGAAGTTGAAGGCTAAATCAAAGTAGTCTATTAGCCTCCTTCATTCCAGAGGCATAGAAGACTTTGGTTTGGAGAAAGTGAATAGAAATAAATAAGTCTCTCTTAAATTTCCTACTGAAGGAGTATCTGAGAGTGTGTTGGTGCCATCTAGAAAAGAGAACTAAGACTCCTGAAGTGGCATGAGCCAGTCCCGTACCCAGGGTGAACCTGCTCATCAGGAAGGGTTACTATAGGGAAAGATTAAAGAAATCACTGAATGACCCATGACTTTCATTGAAAAGAAAAATTCAGAACTCCATAACCCACTCAAGAGTGTTCACAGGCCTAGGAGTGCAACTGAGCAGCAGAGCCCTAGCCTAGCATGTGCAAAGCCCTGAGTTCAATCCCCAGCATGGGGTGGGGAGATGCCAACATATAAGCATGAAGGATTTGGAAGCACCCTGGTAAATAACATCCTGTATGCTCTGTCTTTGAGTTACAATTGGATCTCTCTCTTCTCAATCTAATAATAAGGATAACCTGGACCTCCCAGCACTTTCTATGTATCAGATGCAGGACAGAACCCTTGATGCGTATTACCTCATCCACTCCAGGCACTGTTATTTCATTATTTATAGGTAGAATCTGAGGCTTGGGGACATTCACTGCTGGTGAGAGGTGGGGCTGGGTTGTGAACAGATCTTTTGACTCCAGAGTGGCTGTTGGTTCTTACCTCACAGCCAGGGATGCAGTAAAGTTCAGTAACATTCTCTGTGCCCAGCCTTGGTGCTGGGTATATAGAGACAGTAATAAACAAGACAAGTGGGACCCTATCCTTATAAAAATTACTCTCTCCCATGAGGAATAGATACTAAACAACAACCAAAAATAAGCCACAGCCCTACAATGGCAGTCCCTGAAGTTTTAGGGTTTTTTTAATAAGATCAAAAAGTTCCCCTTCTGGACCAGATTTGAGAGTAGGTCCCAAACAGAAGTAACATGTAGGAAACTTTCTTGTGGGGATTTTAATCACTGACTATAATCATTTGATCAGATTTAGAAGAAAAGTATATGAAGTTCACAGTTAACTAAGGCAAATTATTAAGCGTGAGGAGCAGATTAAATTTTTCTAGCAATGAATAACCTCAGAAAAGCCCCTTTTGAGATAACCCTCTATAGCAAGTGTGTAAGCACAGGATGCTAAAGGAATCCAAATTAAAATAAAAAATGCCCCCTCCTGTGAAGTCCACCTCTGACTGTATACAGGAAGACATTGCATGTGTGTTAAATTTTTTTCATAAAGTCACATATTTTAAATCTCCAAAGGAACTTTTTCTTCCAATAGGATAAAAATCTGTTAAACTAATTCTTTATGAAGCTTTAACCCAAATGTGGTAACTCACCCACAAGGTCACAAAAAGAAAAAGAAAAACAAAGCAACCTTATTAAGCAAAAATAGAGCATGAACTGCCAGGTAACACTGCTCATTCTCCCTTCCCTTCCCTTTCAATCCCTGAAAAGCAGTTACAGGATGTGTTGAGAGCCAGCACAGAGTGATAGAAGACAGGATTGTGGGTTTTGAACATTACATGACATTTTTACTTATAAATACTCAGTGGTGACAATGGTACATAAAACAAGTCGAACAACTCAAAATAAAATTAATTTTAACTTCTATCAGGGTGCCCATCACAAGCGTATTTATAGTTAATTTTGTACTAACATGTTTGTGCATAACGTGATATTCGGCATGGTGGAAGACCGAAGGATGAAGGTGGGAATGTGCATGTTCCTAAGGACATGCAGATGACCGTACACATGGCAGAGAAGGTGAGGCAGGCGACAAATGGTCACAGTTCAGAGCATACTTAGGAGCTTGGAAAAATGCCCAAGTGGTTTGGCACAAGTGGAATTTGAGATGTTGGAAGAGATTTCTACCAGGCACCCAGAATAGCGGGTAAGTTCCAGAGACAGAGTTGTGGGGGATCGTGGCCTGGTTCAGAGCAAGAGAGGGAGAAAGGAGGGGGACAGCAGAGGAGAGGGAGGAAGAGACGAAGGGAGGATTTAAGTCAAAGTCACCTTCATGGAGATGATTACTGAAAATGGAAGTAGTAGCCAAGTAAATTGGTAGAGATAGGAGAGAACAAATCTTGGGAAATCCCTGGAGAGTTAAAAGCCTGGGGTTGGTAAAGTCAAAAGTAAAGAAAGTAGTAAGTAACAGAGGAGAGTCAAAAAATACAGTGTCTTTTTCTTTTTCTTTTCAAATCAGAAGAGAGAGAAGAGAGTACTTTAATAAGAAGGGATTGTAGGACTCTGAAGTTATGGGTCAAGTTACAGGCGTGACATCGTCTTATATCGCAACTTCACAACATTAGTTCTAACAATCCCCAAGGAAAGCATTGCGACCATTGTCATCGTCACCATCCTTACATTTTACAGGAAAGTTTCTGAGGCTCAAAAAGGTGATGATCCCAGTGTTATATAACTAGAACATGGTAGAACTGACACTCAAACACAGGCACGTCTATCAGCAAAGGTTCTGCCTTTTCCTCTGAAGCATGGATAGAGATGGACACATCCATGAATGACTCCCCAAAGCAGAGGAGGATGAGGACCAAGCACAATATTGCACTAGAGTCATCCATGATGACCTTGCAGAAAGATTTGGCTGGGTCCAGGTGGGGCTGTCAGAGAACAACAGAAGGAATTAGAAGGCAGGTTACCTTTTGACGTGTCTGCCAATGGATGGAGGGTGGCTGGAGGCTTCAGGAAGGTCTGCACAGGCCAGGATCAGGTGGTGGAGTCAGAGTGTTGTTAGAATCCTGTTGTTCATGTCATGTCACCACCATCCGAACAGTGACAGGCTGGCATCAGTCTGGGCACAACAGTGCTAGTGAAAAAGGGAATGAGATCATCTCCTGGGAAAGTCCTGGAGAAGCAGCCCTAGATAACTAGGAGCCATCAGGAGCTTTAGGGAGTTGCCATGGAAACCCTCACCCCCCAGCAGCTACTCTGAGTTTTGCATGTTTTGATCTCACCCAGCTCTGGGATGCATGGCCTTCGAGTACACCACGGTGACAAGATGGAAGTGACATATTTTAGCAGGTAATTCTACTGTGCATGATTTCTCCTAGACATGTCACCGATGGGCTCCTGAAGGGCACCGATGCAGCCCAAGCCGCACAGTATGTCGCTATGGAAAAGGCCACAGCCGCCGAAGTCTTGAAGAACCAGGAGGAAGCAGCCCATGGCCCCAGCCAGCCCTTCCATGGCACGGGAGTCCCTGGCGATGTGAAGTCGGAAGTGGTGCCTTTGTCTGGCATGACCGTTCACCACGCGCAGAGCTCTCCTGTGGTCATCCAGCCCTCCCAGCACTCCCTGGCCCTGCTGAACCCTGCCCAGAACTTGCCTGTCGGGACTGGTACCCACACAGCCAACCCTCCTGCAGTCACACAGGAAGTAACCTCTGCACCGCAGTCAGCTCCAGCCCCACAGTCCCCTCAGACACCCACGAATGGTTCCACCATGCAGAGCTTGTTCATTGAGGAAATCCACAGTGTGAGTGCCAAGAACAGGGCAGTGTCCATTGAGGTAGAGTCTTGTTTCCATTTCTCATCACCCCATTAACAGGTCCTTTCCCTAAATGAGTTACAGTCTAATTATAGAGAGAGTGTGTGTATGAATTCATTTGTGGATCAAAGATATATTTTTACCAAAGATAGATTTTTTTTTTCTTCAATTGGGGATAGGATTCCATAGCCAAGTTAAGGGAAAGGTCATAAGATTTGAGAAAGATGACACCTAACCTTTAGTTGGAATATAAGTCAATGGTATGCTGGTAAATATTTAACAACCAGCTCTCTGGAAGAAAGCTCTGATTTCTGGCATTTGCCAATTTCCGTGGTGTACATTCTCCCACCGTGGCAAAATCAAGCTACAGTATGACATCACTGAGCAGGAAATTGGGGAGAGAGGTGACAATCAGTTTCCTGAGCCAGTGGGTGTTGGCTTGAGTTTCCCCTGTGCTAAAGGCAACCTGGGGAGAGTTACTACTGATCCTGAAAGACAGAAGATTGGTGACAAGCAGAGGAAGGTGTTGTGGCACTTTGGGATGGAGGGATGCTGGAGCAGAGGCTGAGTTCATAGTAAGCCTGTTTAACTGGAACTGAAGACATAAAGATGGGTAAATAGATGAAACCAATTTGAGAAATGTGTGGAGCTTATTTTGAAGGTGTCAGAGAAATAATACTACAGATCTGACCCGTGATTTTTTAAAAAATAGCATCTTTAAGAAATTAATCTGGAGACAATATAGAGGATTGATTGTGGTAGTAGGTCTAGAATTAAGGAAGCTGAATGGCAAATCATAGTCCTCTAAGAATGAAAAGCAAAGGCAGTCAAAATGGAAAGAGAAAGTGATCTTAAGTGAGGGGGCTGGGGTTGTGGCTCAGTGGTAGAGTGCTTACCTAGCTGTGTGAGGCACTGGGTCTCACATAAAAATAAACAAGTAAAATAGTGGTATTGTGTCCATCTACAACTTAAAAATACATATATTAAAAAAAAAAAAAAGATCAAGTGAGGGCTGGAAGTGTATTTCAGTGGTTGAGCACTTGCTTAGCATATGTGAGGACCTGGGTTCCATCCCAAACACCTCAAAAAAATTAAAGAAAAACCCAACATGTAGAAAAACACACTGTTTTTAAATATTCTTTTTTTAAACCCTGTATTTTGCTCCCATAGCTCTTTTTCCTCTTACCTCATAGCCTTTCCTTTGTACCCTGTAGCTCAGTGCTCTGTCCCCAGCAACCCAGTCCTAATCCTTCCTGCCTTTCTTGAAAGTCATCAGGGACTAACTCAGGGTGGGTATGTTGAGATGACCTCTTAAAACCAATGTGGCCACAGTCATGACCAGAAATTTGGTAGTGAAAAATATACCTTTGACAGCATTATCCATGTAGCTTCTCTGTGTTCCAGAATTAAAAGCTGTACCCCTGATCCAAGTCAGCAATATTTAAAAATTTCTTATTGCCAGGTGCAGTGACACACACTTGTAATCCCAGGTACTTGAGAGGCTGAGGCAAGAGGATTGCAAGTTCAAGGACAGCCTTGGCAACTTAATGAGATCCTGTCTCAAAATAAAAAATAAAAAGCCCTAGGGATGTAGCTTACTAGTTGAGTACCTCTAGGATCAATCCCCAGAATTGCAAAAATTAATTAATCAATATTGCTTCTTATAGGATCTTCTGGGCTTTGATTCTGTCCCTTAATGCCTGATAGAGAAGCTGGGGAATATCCCCTTTCCTCCTGAGAATTTATAATCTGCCTCTTAAGACATCTCATCACTTTATCTCAATACTTAAAGGGTGTCAGTCTGATGACACTTTTATTTCACAAATATCCATTAAGAATATGGATATTGCTAGGTGGGGTGGCATACACCTCTAATCCCAGCAGCTCAGGAGGCTGAAGCAGGAGGATCACATGTTCAAAGCCAGCTCAGGAGGCTGAAGCAGGAGGATCACATGTTCAAAGCCAGCCTCAGCCCTAAGCAACTTATGGAGACCATGTCTCAAAACATAAAAAATAAATAAATAAAAAAGGACTGGGAATGTGACTTAGTTGGTTAAGTGCCCCTGGGTTCAATCCCTGGTACCCTTCCCCCACCAAAAAAATTTCTAAAAGAATATGGATATTTAAGAACTTAGCATAATAATCATTGTGATTTGTATATTTTGTTTTGAGAAGAGAATAAATCATCTCCTAAAAATGCCCTGATCCACAAATAGGGAGACCTGGGTCTTTCTGTCAGTTTAGTCCCTAACAAGTGGAATGAACCTTATTCATTCAGTAGAGATGCTGAGCCCTCCTAGGATCTGGGATAGGCAGTGAACAGAAAGATAAGGTCTGTGTCCTCAAGAACCTTACCTACTTGTAGGGAGACTGAGAACATGTATATGCCATCTGATAGTAAATGCTAAGAAGAAAAAATAAATGAGGGTACTGATTATATTGAGCAAATTCTTCATCTTACTGGACCCCAAACTCCTACATAAAGTGTGTTGATTCAGTGATCTTTTCCATATCTTGTATTCTGAGGTTCCACCAGTTCTGGGGCTAATTTCCATTCTGCCTTTCTAGAATGATTAATGAACCATCTGTAAAATCACAGGAGAAATGTCCTTTAAAATAGGGATTTAAAAATATTTTTAATGTACCTCTGTTATGGAACTTACTGAAGCCAGAAGTCATCCAAAAAATATCCCCCCACTTTAAAAAAAAAAAAAAAAAAACCATGACCAAGAAAGGTTCACATAGCAGTTCTTAGTGCTTAGGAGTGGAACTAAGATGTAGGATTTTTAAAATTAATTTTATCTTTTATTAACTGACACAAAAACATGAAAAGTGTACATATTAACAAAATACTATGTGATATTTCAGTATGTACATACACACACACACACACACACACACACACAGTGTATAATCAGGACAGAACAGGATTATTTTGTTCTGAGTGTTGCGGTTTTCATTTGTTTGCACATATCCTCTACAATGAAAATTACTTTAAAAAGCAAAAACTTGGTAGTGAAAAACGTAACTTTGACAGCTTTATCAGTGTCCCTTTTTATTCTGTATTGGTAGAAGTATGTTATAAGGGCTCAGTGATCATTTAAGGAGTAGATTTGGGTTTCTGAGCTTGCTTCTCTGTGGATGACTGTCACCTGGGCTGAAATGTCAAGCCATGTAGTTCTAGATGATGTGGCAGACAGCAGAAGGGTCAGGTAGCCAGGACTCATCTGATGTGTGCAGTTGTCCCTCCAAGGAAAACCGGGACATTATCTTGTCAACATTTTAACTGAGTTGCATGCCCAACTTCAATGTGAAATCTCCAGACTACATTAGCTTTCCCCTCTGGTTTTTAAACTGTCTTCTTTTGCCATTTCCCTTTAGAAAGCAGAAAGGAAATGGGAAGAGAAAAGGCAAAATCTGGACCATTATAATGGGAAAGAGTTTGAGAAGCTCCTGGAAGAAGCTCAGGCCAACATCATGAAGTCAATTCCAAACCTGGAGATGCCACCAGCCTCGGCCCCATTGCCAAAGGGAGATGCCCCCGTGGACAAGGGGGAACTCTCAGGTGAGGATGATCCCAGCCAGAGCTGCCAGTGTGGGGTGTCTTCCACTCAGAGGGATGTCACTCCTGTGAGCTTGTGCTGGACAACAGGACCAAGGTCTCACTTCTCCAGAATCGTATAAAGTGAATCCCCAGGTGTTCCTTAGATCCTTGCTACGACTTTTTACCTCTCACTGTGGCAGGAAGCCATGTTGGGTGTTAGGATGCCAGATAGTGTCCCATAAAGAAAAAGGTAATTTTCCTGCTTCTCTATTTCCTGTGAACATATGACACTTAGAGCAGAAGATTGGAGAGTATGAGGCCTGCATTTAAAAGAAGAGCTGTTTGTCCACCACCACCCCCACCAGAAAGAAAATGGTGGCTTTTAGGAGTTCCCCAGGGAATATTATGTCAATCATCAGGTGAAATTCTACCTTTGAGAAAATTATTAGAATGTACATTTAACCAACTCGATCATGGAAGTTGAAGCATCAACGTGTCAATACGAACATAAAATACAGTCATGCACACATAACGTGTGGCCCACAGTGGCCCTCACATACCATGGTGGTCCTGTAAGATCGTATCACTGAGTGATGTTGTAGCCATCATGGTTTGTGTAGGTACATCCTGTGATGTTCACATACTGACAGAATCACCTACGAACACATTTCTCAGCTTGTCTCCCTATTTTTAAGTGATGCATGAATATAACTTTAAAAACTCAAACTATAGAATCTTTCACTAATTACAAGGCACATCCCTTACTCGGATCTTAAAATTATGTACAGAGATGTTATTTTACTTGCAGCCTAAAGTCTCTGCCATGTCACATTCAACAATACTTCGTCCAACCATTAAAATTAATTTGAAAAGGAATCACCATCTGGACTTGCTTGTTAAGGAACATTAAGTGGATTGGATTGAAAATTCATGGAATATTCCCTACCACATTTCATTCTCCAAGGCTGCACTCACTGAAACTCCCCCCGCCCAACAGCCTCTGCTCAGAGGCCTCAGTGCCCCTGCCCCACCCTATCCCACATGCCATCTGCATGAGGCCTATCTGGGGCCCCTGGACAGCCAGGCAACAACTGCTCCAAGAGGGTAGGACCCTGGGAGGGACTCTTCTCTCACAAAGATGGCTTGTCTCTCCAAGTCCCCAGGAAGAATTTCTGATAGCTAAAATGACCCACTCATTAGGTATTTATCTTGTGGACGTCTGTTCTGCCCCATCATTCATTTTGCCTTACCGTCCTTTGATGCTTTATGTAGTTCTCATAATTTTTCCTTCTTGCATTTATACAACAAAAATATAACATCAATTTTATTAACGTGCCTCATTTTCCCTTTTTATTCTTTCAGATTGAAAAGGGTTTTGCATAAATGTTTTAAGTAACTCCCAAGCATATTTTTCCTTAGTTAAAATGTTCTATTATTTACTGTTGTATTTTTTATTACTGTTGTTGTTTTTAATACTCTGATTCCTTCTCAGAAATAATCCACTAATGTTCAGGCCTCTAGAAATGTGTGACCAGAAATTAATGTTGATTTATAATACTGATTTCTACACTTACTGCCTCCTTTTTTTTTTTTTTTTTTTTTTTTTTTAGCAGAAAGAATCTTTTTCAACCACGTAACCATGACCCTAATTTTTAAAAAATAATTCACTTCCTCTCTGGCTTTGTCCTTTGTCCCCCTTGTCTGATCTCCTCTCTGGCTCTCCCTCAGCTAGATCCTACTCTAACATTCCCCACACACATCCCTCTTGATACATCTGTCTTTTCACCGAGGGACTGAAGATGCTGGAGGACACATGAGGCATTTTGGAATTACCTTTAGTTCCTCGTTTTTCCAAGTGACAATCAGCTTTTTTGTGTCATTAAAAATTAATTTGATAATGAATACCCATTCAATAGATGAGAAAACTGAGACACAGAGAAGTTAGGTCATTTGTGCAGGGTCTTTCTGAGATTTCAATCCAGTTGATCTTTGGGGTCTATATGCTTAATCATTGCTACATGGGAAAGACAAAATTTTTAAGTCAGTATTCTTTAAACTTATAGCAATACACTGGACTTTTTGAACATTATCTTGAAAAAAAAAAAATCACAATGGCACATTGTTTTCCAGAAGACTCACCAAATTCAGAACCAGACTTGGACAAGCTGGGGGGGAAGTCACCCCCTCCCCCTCCTCCTCCTCCTCGGAGAAGTTACCTGCCTGGATCGGGGCTCACTACCACGAGATCTGGTGATGTGGTCTACACTGGCAGGAAGGAGATCATCACTACCAAGGTCTGACGGGTTGATTCCTAGTAAACTGGTTTGGGGGCGCGATGATACCCTTAGACAAGGTGCTCTGTGTTCAAACATAAAAGCAGTGATGTGGAGAAGAGAAATAGAACCTCAACTAAACTAAAGGCCCAAGGAGTGCCACAGGTGGGAAAACCCAGCTGATGTGACTAGATTAGACTCGCATCCAGGTTTTATCCTGACTTGACTTTTCACTGCATTGATTTATGCGTGAATCACAAGCTGTCACAGGCCTGGTGGCACATACCTGTAATCCCAGTGACTTTGGAGGCCGAGGCAGAAGGATCACCAGTTCAAAGCCAGCCTCAACAGCTTCTCGAGGCCCTAAACAGCTCAGCGAGACCCTGTCTGTAAATAAAATAAAAAGGGCTGGGGATGTTGCTCTGTGAGTGGTTGAGCACCCCCGAGTTCAGTCCCCGTTACCAAAACAAAAAATAAGTCATAAGTTACTTCCCAAACAGGAAGATTGAAAATAGGGGAAGAAGGGGGAGTGAAAGGAAGGTATCTTACAAAGGTAGTGGCTTAGCTGACACAGGTGAGGGTTTATACAGAAAGATGTTAAGTGAGCTATAGCTCCCGCTTAACTTGGCAAGTTTTGTCACATTAAATGTAAAATACAATTTCCAAGGAAATGGAGGATGGGAGGTGGCCTTTCTTAAAAGGCCTGGATGCTGAGTTTTGATTTTATTACAGTTCTTCAATCCACTTACCAAAATGACGAGTTGTCAAAACGAAAACCCAAACTAGCCTTTCAGCTAAGTGTGAAGCCAGGGAGCCAAGGGATCAGATGATGAGGGATCGTGTGAATCTGTCACTTTTTTGCTGGTACCTAAGAGGTGTTAAGCCATTATCTGTGGTTTGAATTTCCCACAGGCCAGCGGTGAAGATGTTGGTTCAAGCCCACAGACAAGAGCCACAAAATGTCCAGCAGAAGAGCCTGCTTCAGCCTGGGCCCCATCCCCTCCACCAGTCACTGCGTCTTCCTTGAAAGATGAGGAAGAAGAAGAAGAAGAAGGAGACAAAATAATGGCAGAACTCCAGGTATGTGAGTGAGGTGACTGCCATTGACTCTCTACCATCTCATCCGGGACTCTCTAGACACGGCTTTCACAGATTGGTTAGCTAGAGAAGGCTGGGGAGGGGCCCCTGGAGCTAGGACGCATAAGCTTCGTCCTCTAGCCTTGGCCTCCACTTTTCCAAGATGGCACCATACCAGGCTCTTGGGGTGCCTGTGAGACGTGTGAGGAATCTCACCAGTGATGTTGAGCATCTTTGCCAAGAATCTATTTGCTATGTGATTATCTTCTATGGAGAAATGACTATGCAAGTAATTTTCCCATTTTAATAGGGTTATTTATTTTATTATAATTGAATCATTTCAGTTGCTTATTATATATTTTGCATATCAGCCCCACATTTGATACATAACTTGCAAATGTTTTCTACCAATCCATAAAATTTTATCTTACCCTATTAATTGTTTCCTTTGTTGTGAGAAAGCTCTTTATGGAAATCTCATTAGTATATTTTTGCTTTTGTTATTTGGGTTTTAGGATCTTAGAAAAATGTATGTATGCCCAAACCAAAAAAAAAAAAAAAGAAAGAAAAGAAAAGAAAAAATCATTTGTACACCTCCCTAGCACTGGCCATAGGATTTTCTTTCTTTTCCTTCTGTCTTAATAGTCTTTGCTTCATCCCAAAAGCAATTAAGATGGTGATTAGAAACACCAGCCATTGCCTTGCCTTGATAAGGACTGATTGAAGCGCACTTTAGGTGGATCCTGTTCTTTGGCTCTAACCTTTAGAGTGACCAGTTTTGTTTGAGTCATGCCAATGAATGACCACCTGTAGTTCATACCAGGTTCCTGTTCTACGTGAATGTCATCTTGTCAGATATTCTGAAGAGCTGAAAAAAATGTGCTCTGCCTTTGCCTTGGCCTATTTGAGAAATGATACCTCATCAGCTTTACATGCTTATTACTTTTTCACTCATAGGATTAAGGATGGGATACAGGAACTATATCCAAAACTGATATCTCACATTCTAATCATAGACAAGAATCTTCCCTAAGAGTGTGTTCTAAAAACTTGTCTAATTGGAGACACATACACAATTCCCAGACTAAACTCTGAATATTTCCATCTATCAGATAGTCACACTTCTTGGGCTCTAGAACATGTCATTTCCCCCCCCCCCCCCCCCCCCCCCCGCGCACCATTGGGGCTGTGCAGGCCCACGGATTCTCCTTCTCGGTTTGGAGTAGGGAGTCTTTCAAATCATGTCTTTTTCACTACTAGTTTCCATGGTAATAACTGTCGGAATTGAGCTGCTGGATTTTAAAGGGAAAATAGGATTCTCGATTGTTCTGTCATGTGCGTAAACCCTTTTGAGCCTTAGTAAAACTCAGACTGGCCTGGGACATCCCTTCACCAAATCAGACTGTTTTCAGGGTTTTAGAATGGTTGGAGCATATAGATTTGTAAAGTGAATAACTTGTAGATTTGTGAATAATCCAGGTTTAAGCCATTTAAGAGAAGTCATACATTCGTTGTAGTCACTTCCAACCTGCCACTTGGGAATGCCTCCCTCCACTGAATCTTAATCTTTGATACCCTCTTTGATGACCACTTTTCATTACATGGAGTATCTGGCCTCTGGCCCCATGGTGGATGGTCATTTAACAGTGATTAATGACGTGCTGTGACCCTAACTCAGCCAAGCCCTGGTGGCTCTCCTGCTGGGACAAAGAACCAACCTGCTAGGCCAGTGGCCAAGGGCCTTGATGATTTCTTTGCCTCTTCCTCTAGAGTTAGATCCTGGGCAGGATGAGGAGACTCTGCAGCCCCCTCCAAGAGCATCACCAGGCATCAGAAGAAAACACAGGCTCTGAGAGCCAGGGCCTAACAGCCCAACAGAGATGGCGAGTAGATTCAGTAAGCAAGGCTATGGGCAGGCATTTAAGCCAGGGATTCTCAGGGGAGCCAGGACTGGCTTTCTGTGATAGCAGGGAAAGCAGGGGGGCAAGAAGAGAGAGACAAGCAGAGCCATGGGAGAAAGTGCAGAGGAGGCTCTCACCATCAGCTATATTTGGACTTTAGGACCAGTTCTGGAATGTTAGTACAGAGAAGACACCAGTTCTCCTTTCTGCCTGCCAACTTATTTCCAAACGGCTGTATTTGACATAAAGAAAATACTAGACAATTATTTGAGATGATGCATTTATATAAGGGTATTTTTGTTTCTTTGTGGAGGTTTTTGCTTGTTTGTTTTTGGCAGGGCTAGGGGTCAAACCCAGGGCTTCATGCATGTTGGACAAGTACTCTAGCACTGAACTACACCCCCAACCCTACATAAGTGATTTTCAATCCTCGCTGTACTTTAGAATTATTTGGGGGATTGGAAAAGGCCCAGAGATTTTGATTTACTTGTTCTCTGGAAGAATCCTTGGTGACGGTCCTTTTCCCCAAAACTAACTGGTTGAAAACTCATGAACTTGGGTTCCTGAGTCCTCAACTCTCCTGCTGTCATGGTCAAAGTGTCCGGAATCTCTGGGGATGTCCACTTCCTTCTCAACCCTCTAGTCACAGCCATTTCTTTCTTTCTTTGCCAGGGAACTGGCCTCCCTGAGTCAGTGTCCACAAAGCCAGCCTCTGGCTCCCAGGGTGGCAATGGTTAGTTTTCAGAGGCAGATCTCCAGGGCACAGGCAGCTCCCTGGCCATTTGGAAATGCATGTGTGGGTGCTGAGGAGGGTCACTTCATTGTAAATGAGCCTCAGAGCAGGGTAGGACCTGTTAACTATTTCAGAGAATGGATTAGTAAAAATTACTTTTAAGGTTTAAAATGTCCTGTGAGCTTCTTCCTATAATACAATAAAATTGGTTTTAAAAAAAAAGGAATGAAGGAAAAGATCTTTTTGTTTTAATTCACTTACATTCAATATCTTGCAAAGGTCAGAGCAAGAAACCCTACAAAGTGCAAATCAGGTTCACCCATACAAAAGAAAGGGTGTTCCTCTCCTCTCCTCTCTTTTTTTTATTTTTATTTTTATTTTTGGTCCTGAGGTTTGAACCCAGGGTCTTCTGCCTGTCAAGTATGTGCTTACTCATAAAATACACCCCCAGCCCCAGGGTGTTCCTCTTAAGGGCTCTGCCCATTTTATCTTGGTGAGGATGTCCTGGAGGTTCACCCTTAAGCTAACTGTTCTGCTGACTTGAGGGCCCGTGGAGAGCAGGATTTCATGGTGCTGCTTCCCTGCTGTGACTGCAGGCAGGACCCCAGTGCTGGGGTTCCTGAGCTTCTGGATTCCTGCCTGTTTCCTTCTTCTCTGCCTAGTATACTTGGACCCCTGTTAACCTCACTATTTTAATTCCTTAGGCATTCCAGAAGTGTTCCTTTATGGAAGTAAATTCAAACAGTCATGCTGAGCAGTCCCGGGCTGACAGTCACGCTAAAGACACTAGGCCAGGCGCCACAGTGCCACCCAAGGAGAAGAAGGTAACAACGTGGCAATTATGCACTTGCCACATGGTCAGACAGCCCTTTCTTCTTTGCTCTGACACTAACACGGCTCTCTTGCACTTGACTTTCTTGCCCTCTCTCTCCTTCTTTCTGCTTTTTTTTTTTTTTTTTTTTTTTTTTTTTAATTAATAGAGACACAGGTTTAGGTTGAGATCAGAGATACCTGGCTCAGGTTTCCAGAGTGAACATCGTGTGTCTGTGCCCAGCATATAATAGTATATGCAAAAGCTAGGCAATATCTTCCCAAACTAAAGAATATTAGATTTTCTAGAACAACTCTAGAAAGGAGAAAAAAAAAATAGCAACCAAATATATAGAAGTTTTCCAACTTTTAACATGTCTTCTGGACCAAAAAAAAAAAAAAAAAAAAGACAGAAAGAAACTATATTAAAAATAGGTGAAAGCCTTAGACTCAGAGAAGATCTGCATAACAGAAAATACCTCAGTCACATATGTATAAATATGGAATCATAGAAACCTATGAGTATTTACACAATATCCAAGAATGCCCAACAGAATCTTTGTGAAGTATTACCAGTTTTTAAAGTGGGTCTTCTAAGATACACTTATGAGATAATTTTAGCACTGAACTATATTTGTAGCTTCTAAAAGACTGTCCACGCTTAAAAACAAAACAGCTGTCAATGCATACATACTTTAGAGAAAGGACATTAACCTGGACTTTGGAGCTGAGACTTTAAATTGGATCTAGAGCACTTAAGATTTGGGGGTTTCAAGCCATCTTATTTTAATGAAGACTCTTGTCTAAATATCAGGATAAAAAGCTTAACCAACTCAAGTCCTAACAGTTCTCACCAGGAACTTATATATCAGAATTCAGGGACTCAAAGTTTCCCTTAAATAAAGTCAAACTAATCAGGTGCAAGATAGCACCACAACTTCTCCAACTGGGATTCTTGGTCCATATCTAAGTGAGAGAGATGGCACGTCACAGTGTCTGAGGGCTGGTCTGACAAAGCCTTCAAGAAATCTGCTCCTCTCTGGCTCACAGCCAACATAGAGCCCTTGGGTGAACCACATTTGCCACATAAGGGACATTTAAAATTGCTACCAGGGGAAGGAGAATCCTCTCTACCAGGGGGAGATCACAAGAATATTGATAGATCTCTCTCATGAAGAAACCCTCCTCCTAATTTGAACTCAGAGTCACATCGGAAATATATTGCTTTTTCATGTGAAATTTTCTCATGTGGAATTTTCTTATGTGACCTTATTAAAACTAACTCATGGGTGGCCCTGGCATGACCTAGCGTGGCATATTTTGGACAATGCAACCATTTCTGTCTAAAACACTGACTGGGAACTTGGAACTTCTCAAGGATCCCTTCTGAAAGAGGCAATCATTGATTTATTAACTTGAACTTTTCAATTTGGCTAGAATGTTGCATGAGATTTCTTGTTTTCCATAATTAAAAATCCGTATCCCATTCTTTTACCACAACCAAGGATCTTTTGGAAAACCCGCAGGTCTATCTTGAGTGCCCAGCACTGGGTTTAATTGAAGGTACTTTTTCTGGATCATTCTACTCAGATATAGATTTACTTCATAATAATCATAAGTTTCAAATTTGTCTCCCAGTTTTTGTCATTATTAACCTCTACCTGGACTGTTCACCTGTCCCATAAATGAAATGTTTTCCTCTTATTATCATGAAGCTCTAGCCTAATACTTTGCTTTTATGCAATTTTCTTGTAACTATGTCTCTAATTTTGGTTTATTGTCCATTTGCATATTGAGTATGGTTCTCCAGTTATGAAAGCAATATAACCCTTGGGGCCTAGAAACATTAGAGTCTTGACCTTCTAAGACTAAAAAAATCAGCTTCCATTTACATGACACTTTTGACCCAGTGTCACACTAGCTTTGATACATTTATTCCTTTTTCTAGATCATGATAAAAATGATAGTTCACTTGAAATGTATCCTCAATACCTTTTTTTTAAATATGTTTTTAATTGTTGATGGTTTTTTGTTTTTTTGATATACAGTGATGAGAATTGAACTAGGCAAGCACTCTACCACTTAGCCACGACCCCAGGCCTCCTCAACACGTTTAACATGATGACTTTCCACCTGGTTATTTCTGCTAATCATCATCAAAATACATGTTCTGCAGGGTGACATTGGAAATATTTAACATGGGCGTGGCATGGGCCCCTAAACAATCAGGACAGATACCCCAATAAATGGGAGCAGGAAGATACACCAGTCTGGCATATGTCTTCCTAATATTACATGCCAAACCCTTCTTTGATTCAGAGAGTAAATTCTCACTCAGGTCCTAGCATAATACGCTAACTCCATATTTGGAGTTGAACCTTAGGCCAGAACTTTATTTTAAAAAAAAAACCATGCACTTGACATGTTAGTTGTTTTATAATCTGAACATTTTAAATCCCACAAGAGAAACTGTATGGTTCAAACTGTAGCACTGCCCTTCTGCGGGGGGACTTCAACATGAGGACGTGCAGAAGTTAAAACAGGAGGTGTTGGGTGGCTAAATGTGCCTTGTACCTTGTAGATATTTCTGTGTGTAATTAACTTTGCCGTGTGTGTGTTATTCCTTGAGTGTATGTGAACATTCTTTCCATTTTTAACCAGGGACATAGGACTGCTTTGGGTTGAGTTTGGCCCAGCCTGGGTTATTGGCTTTATTGCCCTGTCATTGGTTTAACCAAATAGTCTTCTTCGGGATTGTGTTGCACCCTGTGATAACTACCACTTCTGTTTGGGCTTCTACAGCAAGAAGGGGCAGCAGTGCTTTGGAAACCACAAGGCATCACTAGTATCCAGGTGGTGGCATGGCCTGAGGCTGCTCATACAGTCAGGCTGGTGAGGTTGTGCTTCTAGGGGAAGCTCCATTATTACCTGCAGCCTCACTGTTGGGCCCTTTAGTCTGAGCCTTAGTGAGACCCTCAGAAATGTACCTTTGCTCTACACCATAAAATGTAGAGAATAAAAGTTGCATGGTAATATACAGAGAAGTAAAGCTGAATCAAGATGTCACTGTCACTGTCTTAGTTTAATATATCTGTTTTGTGTTTAGATAAAAGTCATGCACCACATAACAACGTTTTGGTCCACAGGGGACCTTATATACAATAATGATCCTGAAAACTCCCTGTCCCCTAACGACATTCCCTGCACCCATACGGTCACAGAACAGCCCATTACTGCCCTATTTGTGGTTATGCTGATGGAAACAGACCTACATGTAAAGGCATAGCACACACAATTATGCATAGTACGTAATACTTGATAATAAACAACTGTTGCTGGTTTATGTATCTTCTAGACTATGAATACCTATGTGTCTTTTTTTCTAATTTTTTTTTAGTTGTGGCTGAACACAATACCTTTATTTTATTTATTTATTTTATGTGGTGCTAAGGATTGAACCCAGTGCTTGGCATGTGCTAGCCAAGTGCTCTACCCCTGAGCCACAACTCCAGTCCCACCCCTGAACCTTTGATACTTTGTATCATTACTTTAGTGTGTGCTTCTATTTATTTAAAAAATGTCACAGTAAGACAGCCTGGCCTATTGCACTGGTAGTAGCCTCATGTCTCTTGATGACATCAACTGGCCACACTGAGTGGATGATGTACCCTCTAGGTTTGTATAGGCACACTCTATCACACAACAACAAAATCACCTAATGATGCATCTGTCACAATGGGTCCCCATCGTTAAGTGATACATGACTATATTTTGTGGCAGCATTATCACTGTGAATTTGGATTTGGCTATTAATTTGAAGGTTATTTTGACCCCTTGACACCTGCGTAAAAACTGCAAAGACATCTTCAATCTGTCATTTGGCCAGGGAAAAATAATGTTGTTGTTGTTTTTCCAATTCCAAAGCACCATACCTAATCAATGCAGAAGTCTTTATAGGACAGTTTTCACAGAAGCAGAAATAGGACTGAAATCAAGCCGGAAGGGACATTTGAAATCTCCTGGTCTTACTCCTCAGTTTCTAGGCAAGAAAACGAAGGTGCAGACAAGTGAATAAATATCTTGCCTAAAGTCATATAGTTAAGAGAAAGATCTGGATTAGAATCTGAACACGCTGCTTCTCCATACGCTGTGCTTTCTGCAATTCTGGCTCCAGATTCAACTAAGACCACAGTCAGAGGTTGAAAAGAAGTTGTATTGATTGGTCCCCCTATTCACGTAAATGATCCCCCACAGAATTTTAAATACTTAAAATATTTTGCTAATTGAGACTTTCATCTTGTGCAAACACAGGGCATTTTTGGAAGTTGGAGAACAAAGCAATCCCAGGTAAACAGAGCCATAGGCTTTGGATTGGCGTGTAACCAATTGTGCTTGACCAGCATGTTTGGAAATGTTAATTAAAGAAACAATTTAGTTATAGTCCACTTTGGGGGGGATGTGGTTTTGTGGAGTAACATGTCCTACACTATTCTACCAGAATTTGGAAATTTTCCATGAAGATGTACGGAAATCTGATGTTGAATATGACAATGGTCCCCAAATGGAATTACAGAAGGTGAGTTCGCCACATCTGTGTTCCAGCTGATAACCATGCAGATAATTACCTTCCCTTGCAGATCCATTGCTGATTAATGTGTGTGGTTTTCCTCCTCCACTCTGCTTGCAGGTTACTGCAGGGGCTCTAAGACCTAGTGACCCTCCTCAGTGGGAAAGAGGAATGGAGAATAGTATTTCTGATGCATCCAGAACATCAGAATATAAAACTGACATCTTAATGAAGGAAAATTCCATTTCCAATAAGAATTTATATAGAGACAGTAGAAACTATTCCCAGAAAAATATGCCAAAGGTCTGTTTCAGCTTCTCTGGCACAAACTCATTAGAAGATGAAATAAACCAAGGGCCCAAAGACTCAACACTGCAGTACCCTGAGAATCAGAAGTTGAATTACAGAAAGACAAAAGAGATGGGTGAACAAGGACCGGAAAATACAGATAAGTATCACGTTCCCTCCTCTGCCAGATCAACAGAATCGAATAGTCATGACATCAGAACACAAGATCAAGATGGGCTCATGACAAATATTAGCCAAGTTGTTCTAAGACCCAAAGGGACGAGGCATGGAAACCTGAATCCTCCTGATGATGGAGACTCAATTCCAGGTTCTCCCACTGAAGAAAATTCAGCCACTGACAACATCGCCTTCATGATCACCAAAACCGCTGTCCAGGTGCTGTCCAGTGGGGAGGTCCATGATATAGTGAGCCAAAAGGGACAAGATGTGCAGACAGTCAACATCGATACCAAGAAAGAGATGACCTCCCACCCAGAGGTGACTGAAGGCGAAGAGCCGGTCGTGTGCCTAGACAAGAAACCAGTTATCATCATTTTTGATGAACCCATGGACATCCGGTCTGCATATAAGAGACTTTCCACCATCTTTGAGGAATGCGATGAGGAATTGGAGAGAATGATGACGGAAGAAAAGATAGAGGAGGAGGAAGAAGAGGAAAATGGAGACTCCGTCGTCAAGAATGATGCTTCCGACATGTTTCCTACGCAGGTTGCCTCAGGAAGTCTGAGTGTGGGACAGCAGACAGAGATGAAGTCGAAGCCACTCTCCCTATCAGCAGAGACCAAGCCCCCGGCAGGACAGGCCATGAACCAAACGGAGCCGAGCAAGTTGAGCCTGGCAGATTCCCCAGATTCCGAAAGCAAAGGGGACGTGGCCGAGGACCAGTTTGAAAGCCCCAAGAAAAAATTTAAATTCAAGTTCCCTAAAAAGCAACTTGCTGCTCTCACTCAGGCAATCCGCACGGGAACCAAGACGGGCAAGAAGACCCTGCAGGTGGTGGTCTACGAGGAAGAGGAAGAGGATGGCACTTTGAAACAGCACAAAGAAGCCAAGCGATTCGAAATCACCAGGTCTCAACCTGAAGACACCCCGAAAAATATGGCCAGGAGACAGGAGCAGCCCAGTTTAGAGAGCACAGTTCAGGGTTCAAGAACTGATGAAATTAGGAAAAATACCTACAGAACATTGGACAGCCTGGAGAAGACCATCAAACAGCTTGAAAGTACCATCAGTGAAATGAGTCCCAAAGCCTTAGTCGAGACCTCGTGTTCCTCCAACAGAGAATCTGTTGCAAGCTCATCCCACACAGCCCACGAGGCCCCTCCCCGAAACTTGCTAGTTCTGGATGAAGCCCCCCCTGCCCTAGAGCCCCCCACGTCAGTATCTTCAGCTTCACGTAAGGTACCTTGGTCTGGTGGAAAATGACAAGACCCAGCTGCTTTTCTTAAACCTGCCATAATCACCATTAGCCGAAGGTGTCTTGTGATTTAATTGCTTCCTTTCAGGTGGCTCGTGGTTTTTTTGTGTGTGTTCGCCATGATCCCCTTCTCTCATCCTTTCTCACCTTCAAAACAACAACAACTAGGTGTCTAACAGCTAATTGATTCTGTTTTTACCTCTGTTGCTGATTGGTGTCGGGTAAACGTCCGGATGCTGGGTCAGCCATTGGCTCTGGAAATGATTGCTCTGATACTCACATTAAAATCCGTTTGATCAGTAGTGAGCAGTTGATTCTGTTTGATTCTTCCAATTAACCCACGTTGGTGTCTCCTAGATCTGTCCTGCATGTAGGGCTCTGGCTTCTCCCCTTAGCCTTCTCTGCGCACAGTGGGGGCAGCCTTGGTGATGATCCACTCACGTGCTTCTCTTTCTCTTCCCCCTCTCGCTGGTCCTTCCCACAGGGCTCCGGTGGGACCCCACAGACGAGCAGGATGCCTGTCCCTATGAGTTCCAAGAATAGACCCGGAAGCCTGGACAAACCTGGCAAGCAATCCAAACTGCAGGATCCTCGCCAATATCGTCAGGTAGTTTTACCTTAAACCCAATTTTGGATGGACATGATTTCCGTTTTGAAGCAAGTCACTGACTTAGTTCATACCAAATACTATGTTTTCTTTGTAAGCTATGGTTTACAGTAGACATCCTGGATCTGGGGGCATGAAGAAAGTCTTTAAAAAAAAAAAAAAAAAACCTTTGTTAAACTTTTCACCACGCTCTTGCATGCTTGCAATAAAACATCTTTTACTTTGTGACTCCAAATTTTAACTGTTAACACACGGTGCCAGACCAGTTGAATTTCCGTTGGTGAATGTAGTGCTTCATCAAGAACACGTTGGGAAGCAGAGACAAACCAACCTGCTGTTGAACTGCCCTTAAAGTCACCAATACTAACGTCTGTGTTGACTGCATCTCTAGGAGTACATTAACTCTCCCATCACAGTGTCCCACCCAAACCCAATAATAATAATCCCAATGCACGGCCAACCTTGCCCACGGGAAGTGGTAGTTGGAGTGATGTGACATACTTTCTTCCTTTCCGTCTGCCTGGACATCCTTTGCTATGTGGTTGGACTGGGGTGGGTGGTTGGGGGTGGTGGTGTGGGGGGATCTGCCAGGTCTAGAAAAGCACAAGACTTAGTTCAGGCCTTGAACTATTTTGTTATTCTTTTATTGGATGAGTCTCAGAAGGGCTGTGTTGCCAGGCCCTGTGGGCTGATCGTGTTACCAGCTTTCTGATAAACTGTCTTCCGCCATCTTTGTTTGCAGGCTAATGGAAGTGCTAAGAAAGCTGTTGGGGACTGTAAGCCTACTTCCCCCTCCTTACCTGCTTCTAAGATTCCAGCCCTTTCCCCCAGCTCTGGGAAAAGCAGTTCTCTGCCCTCTTCTAGTGGTGACAGCTCTAACCTTCCTAATCCGCCTGCTACTAAACCATCGATTACTTCTAACCCTCTCAGCCCTCAAACAGGACGATCCGCTCACTCCGCCTCCCTCATCCCTTCTGTCTCTAATGGCTCCTTAAAATTTCAGAGCCCCCCTCACACAGGTAAAGGTCACCACCTTTCATTCTCACTGCAGACTCAAAATGGCCGAGCAGTCCCTCCTTCCTCTTCCTCCTCCTCCCCTCCCTCCCCTGCCTCCCCGACCTCCCTCAGCCAAGGTGCCAAGGGCATCAGGACCATCCATACTCCCAGCCTCACCAGCTACAAGGCACAGAATGGAAGTTCAAGCAAAGCCACCCCTTCCACAGCCAAGGAGACCTCTTAAAGGCCAAATCCTGTTAGGCCCAAGTCGGAGTTACATATTTTGTTTTGTTTTGTTTTTCATTTTTAGCAGTCTGCAACAACTGTTTTTACAAGAGAATGTAACATATTGCTGTACTGTTTGAGGCTTAATGACAAGTTTGTGCTAAATACTGGATTAATAGATCTCGGTAAAGCTTGTTTGTTTTTTACTTTGTTGCTGTTGTAACTACGTAGTGTTTACTGTCTAGAATGACACCTGTCAAATGGAGTGAGCATGTTGCTACCAAAAAGAGAGTTTGGGGAGCGGACAGGGTGTGTGAGAGATGGGGGAAACTGTATTAAGCATGTAAAACATGTATGATTCCAGAACTTTAGTATGTTTTGTATAAAAATATTTTTCATTACGGAGACTAGAAGTGAACAGAGAAATACACAAGTGTGACTATATAAATTGTAAAACAGATACTATAATATTTCCTTTTATTTTAGTGTTATTTAGCTTTATTACAGATTTCTATTTTTGTCAAAACTTCATGGTTCCTTTCAAGATCTTTTTTGCCAAAACATTTTGATACTATAGCATTGTACATTTGAAAGTAGTGTGCTAGACTCTAAGCCAATGAACTTCTACGTAAGCCAATAGGGAGGCTTCTGTAGAAAGCAGTTTATCAAAACTATTGCACTGCCATTAAAAGTATGTATAATAATTTGCTAGCCCAAGTAAGCTTGTTTTCTTTGCTTTTTTTTTTTCTTTTCTTTTTGTTTTTCTTTTAAACATGTTGAGATTCTCTGGTTGTTTTCTTTATAGTATCGAACCCCTTCCTTCGTTTTCTGACACCTGGTAACCCACACTATTGCATTGTGGATTTTAAAATGTACACTTCTGTACGGTTCTGTAAACTGATCAACTTTTGTAAATATATAAATAGACAAAAATACTGTATGTGATAGCACATAGAGTAGTTTTCCCACACCAAAGTTACTTTTTATGCATGCTTTAAGAAGATATATTGGAATGGGCAGAAATGGGGCTATCCATACATTTTTAAAAAGCAATGAGTTTGCACAGCTAGAGTGTTTTGTAAATAAATGTATTTGTATAACACAGTCATGTAATATACAGAACTATGCGCAGAGACTTTGCAAAACTAAATAAAGGGCTGCATGCTTATTATTTTTTGTACCTTGTCACTATAACTACTTCCGAGTCAAAGAACAAAATGTAACTATTACCAAGTTAGGTGTTTTTGGCTTTGAGGGCATTATAAGTAACATGTAACTCAACAACCTCTCAGACAACACTGCTTTTCTGAAAACTCTGGGGTGACTAATGATGAGTTCCTAATAAATTAATTGCAAGTGTCGTAACTTGTATGTAACCTGCTGACTCACTCTCTTCTTTGTGGCTTCTCAAGGTTTGGCTAAGAGAAAGCAAACCTGGTTGCCTGCTGAGTTTCCACCCTCACTTCCTGGAGAGCCTCTTACTTCTTTCTCTGTTTTCTTTCATTTCTGGTAGAAGTAAAATAGAAATAAAATGACTTTACCACTAAGATTTATTTTTTGAGTTCTCAATTGGAAAAAAAAAATGACATTAGTCTAGAGGGAAATATATTAGCAAATACCACACTATTGTTTTGGTTTTTAAAAAAATAGGAAAGTTGGTGAAAACACCAAAATTATGAATTGACTATAGAAACAAACTTAGGAATCTGCTTATCATTCTTTTCCTCCTCCAAAATGGCTTGGTGTAAATTGTAAAGTCTTACTTACACTTCAGAACCCAGTTGTATGATCCCAAACCTCAGAGTTCCTGAGCTGGGATGCTTTCACGTGAAACACTTTCTTTTGTCTCATCACGGTAACGGGAATCACATGTGTTAGCACTTAGCAAGCATTTAGGTATAAAAGGTTGCCACATTTCAGTCATTTCCCCTGATCTCACTACATTAAATTTATATATGTACAATGACTACTATAATTATTTTATGTAATATACACACACACACACATACATATTAACTGGCGAGTCTATGCCGATGTATTTGCTTCTCTCTATGAAGAGAATTCTCCGTGAGCAGCTAAATAGCACATGGTGGCTCACGATCCCAGTTTGACCTCAGACTTCCCATTACTTTGGCAAGGTCATGCAGGTAACAGTTCATTTCAGCCAAGGTAAGGCTGCAGGACAGAGCCCTTCTCCAGGTAAGGGACAGCTTAGCTCAGATCCATGGCCTCCCCTGACTGCTGCTTCCTCCTCAGCAAACTGGAAACTGCCGGAGTGCAGATCCCAACCCAGGTGTGCACAGGCCGCCTATGACCACACCGACCAAAAAGGCACCCGTCATAAACTGTGTGCCTTGACTTTCCTGTTTTAGTCTGAGATACCTTGTAGGAAGCCCAGGGGCACCCTGTCACCTTTGGCCTAGTGAAGACTTTCCCTCCCCACGTGGTTGTTTGTAATTAACTCCCCATTTGCTCCTCATCTCTCTGACCTAAAACTCAACTCACAGCAGCTGACCATGGTAAGCCAAACGGGCAACACCAGAAACATATAAATAAGCTCACCCTTCCTACATTTTCCTCAAACCAGCCAGTCCACACCCCCACGGGAAAGCCCAACACAGAGCAAGCCCACGGGCCTTGATAAGGACATGGACCCTCATCCTCTCTCGCTTGTCCCCCATCTGCCTACGGAGCTCTCTGCTGCTTCCAGGCTTCCTGTCAGCTCCCATCTGCTTCCGAAGCTCTCTAGGATCTGTAAGTAATGAATTTCTTTTGTTTTGTGCATTTTGATCCTTTGTGTCTCACCTGAACAACCCCCGACCCTAGCCAACCCCACCTCCCATCAGGACTCTCTTAGAGAGTGGTTATTTGGCTCATGGCCACTCCCAAGAGACCCCCCCCCCCCAAACAAAAAGAAACTTTTTAACAAAGAATGACAGCTTCACCTCAGTCACTTGAACATCAAAAGTGTGTGATGTTAGGCAGGATGAACTGCTGCATTTCCAGATTTTTTTTTAATTCTTAACAGACTCACTTGGTTGTGCAACTTCGAGCACATTTTGCTTTCGTCCTCTGTCAATAAAGGAACCTACCTGGTAGGATTGTTGGGAGAATTAAATACAGAACTCTTAGGCTGGGCCTAACACTTAATGCTTCTCCACGAAGGTTAGGATTACAATGATCACAGCTGTGATGGTGGCTGAGGCTCCTGGCCTGGTTGAGGGTGGCGGGGGAGCATGAACACACTTCACATGTGAGGTGGATGGGCCAGGCTGAGTTCTAAAGGTTGGCTGCAGGAGTCCAGAGCAGAGGTCTTTTCTAGTGTTTCATGGAGGTGGTGGACCCCTCAGGGGTCTTTTCTTCACAGAACCTTTAACAGTGTTACAACATTAAAGAAGCTGCTTGTCTTTTAGTGCTGCTTGCTACTAGATTTTTTTTTCAGTGTAAAACAGACATTGACACAAACTTGGAGAAAAGCCAAGGCCCTGGGAATCATGGCCACAGAAAAGCAATCTTCTGTGGAGTTGCCTTCTCAGGCTGGGGAGCAGGTGCTCCCAAATTGCCCATCTAGATGCCCAGATGGTGCCCATCACTGGGCAGAGTGCCAGAAACAAGACCCACGAGGAAAGAAGACACATCCACTGGGCACAGCAGGTTTAGCCATTACCCACACTCTTCCTGGATGGATTCACAGGCAAACCCAGTCCTCTTCCCAAATGCCCACTCTATAATTCTGAACCAACTTCCTTTCTTCTCCAGCGCTCTGTAAAGGTGGACATTTAACTCCCTCCTTTTTGGAGGGAGTTAAAGAAATGATAACTGCTTTAACCAACTGAAAGGTAGTTTTGCAAAAGTAACCAGACATTGTCCAGGAAAATGCCACTAGCCATGCAACCAAAGTCCCTGATCTTTGCTGCTGAGCAGGTAACGTCCAAAGACTAAAGTATCCCAAGAGCACAAAATCCTGTGGAGGAGAAAAATCCAGGCCCTGCTAGATCTCTGGTTCCTCTAGCTCTGGAGATGACACCTACATTAGAAACCAGTCCCCACCTGGATGACCCAGAAGCGGGAGAGTTAATTATGTGCAACACACTGTCAAAAAAGGAGGAGTTTACATTGCCTACCTTAGGTTTAAACATAAATGCTTATTGGTTTAAGTGCCTAGGATTTACAAGGATTCCTTAGCCCTTGGGTCTGTGAGTGTATCAGCAATAACGACCATCTGTTGCCCATTAGGAACCAGGTATTATGCTTAGGTGTTTCACAGACATTGCGGTTATTTTGATTCTTCTTCGTTTTTTTCTCTTTCCTTTTCTGTCCAGCTTTTTAATTCTCACAAACTCCCTGTGTGGACTTTATTGTCCTTATGCCTCTGCATCTCACTGTAGGCCCCAACCTTCCAAGCCCTGCCTTGACAGGCCACACCAAGGTCCTGCCCAAGCTTAACTCCGTTATCTGTGGGATGCCTTCTCCTCCTCCTGTCCTCCTCCTGTCCTCGCTAGGCCTGACCCCCTGCAATCCTCCTGTAACCTTCAATCACCTGCTGGGGGTGCTATAGCTAAGTTGCTTCCAAGCACCTCCTAAAAGGGGTTCTCTAGAGCTATGTTTCCTGAGACTTTAAACCATGGACTTACGAAGACACTTCAGCCTCTCAGGCTTTGAAATTCAACAAGTTTTGATCCTATCAAATCTAAGATCCTGTTTTAAATATGAGAGAGAATTCTTGATGTATCCTACCTACTCTCCTAGTTTCCAAAACAAAGCATTATGGAAAGCCTTAACAGTTGTATAATAAGGGCAAAATTCAGAGGAGCGCTGGGGACTTGAACACCATACATGTTGGGTGATGAGACTTTTCTCAAAACAATGAACAACCCTTTTTAAAACTTCAGACAGATCTGGGGATGTGGCTCAGTGGTAGAGTTCTTGCCTAACATATATACAAAGTCCTGGATTTGTTCACTAGTGCTTTTAAAAATAATAATAATAAAAAAAAACTTCAGGCAAAACAAAGCATGATTCTCCCTTGTCTTACACATTTCTGGAAAACTTATAGCATATTTTCAGAAAGAAAAAAAACAGGCATGGTGGTGCACTCCTGTAATCCCAACAACTCAGGATGCTAAGGCAGGAGAATCGCAGGTTGAAAGCCAGCCTCAGCAAAAGCAAGGCACTAAACAACTCAGCCCCTGTCTTTAAATAAAATACAAGAAAGGACTGGGGATGTGACTCAGTAGTTGAGTGCCCCTGAGTTCAATCCCCAGTACCCCCCCCCAAAAAAAAACAAGAAAAATGTAAAATGGAATCGGCCCCAGGTTCAGATAATTATAGCAGGGTTTTCAAAATGCCAGTGGATGTGACCAGGTCCTGCTAGGGGTGGGTCCTGTTACACATCTTCCTGAGCAAATGTCTAATATCGTGACCACACTCAATGCCAGCTCCACCACCATCATAGAAGCAACTAAAACACTCTCCCACAGATACCCAGAATCGCCCCTGAGTGGCAGTTCTCCTTTGACTGAAAACCACTGGCATGGAATGATGGATCCAGGCTTCATTATCAACCCCCAAGTGCACAGGATCCCACAATAAGGAGCCACCATGGGACTGGCCTGGTGACCCCTCTGCACATGATGGTGGCACTTCAGGACATACATAGAGCTCAGTTATGCCTCAACATTCTCTACCATGGCTGGAATTTCCTGTGAAACCTAAATTCATTTTTGTTCTTGTCATTTGTACCTGGAGGGGTAAATGATTAATCCATAAATAACTGTGAGGAGGGAGGGATGGGAGGTCTCGGAAAGGTGAATGGCAACCGGTGGAACTGCTGAAGCTCTGGATGGAGGGGGACTTGCCACTTAGAACCAGGCAGCACAGATTGCAGATGCCTTCTCCCAACTGATCTGCTAACAGGAAAAAACAGGAACAGTGACACACACCCACAGCAGAGGGACGCAAGAAAGCCCAGCCTTTCATCAGCATAATCTTGATTTACCTACCAGAGTCTCAAACTGGCTGTAGGCTGCTGTCACCTGGAAAGCGCTCAGAGGTGCAAATTGCCAGGTGATGCTAATGGTGTAGCAGGACTGAACCACAGTCTCCCTGAGAGGGGCAGTGGGCAATAAGAAAAATAAAGGTGAGTTAACTATTGCCACATAGCAGAAAGTTCATGCTTGAAGCTGTTGTCTCAAGCCCTGCGTGGTGGATCTCACCTGCAATCCCAGTGGCTGGGGAGTCTGAGGCAGTAGGATTTCGAGTTCGAGGTCAGCCTCAGCAAGTTAGCAATACCCTGTCTCAAAAGAGCTGGGGATGTGGCTTGGTGGTTAAGCACCCCTGGATTCAGTCCCCAATACCCTGCCCCCTCCCCAAAAAAAGAGTATTGGCTTGGCCACCACTTTGTGTGTGTGTGTGTGTGTGTGTGTGTGTTTTAACTTTCCAACTGTGTCCTTTAGAAGTTGGAGTTTATAAGTAATATTTGTCTTCCTACTGGATAGTTACTTGGTGCCTTTTTCAGAGATAGTCTTGGGTTTTGACACTTCTCATTCTGTGGGCATCTTCCAGTCCTGACTAGACCTGACCTGAGAGCTTTGTGCACCAGGAGCTGATGTTTATAGTATTTAAATCTCTGGAGTTGAAACAGTTTGAGAACTTGACTTTAAGAAAGTGCAGGTGTGGCTCTTCCCTCAGCCTCTGGAAATTCTGGAATTTCCCACAACGGTTCCTCATATTTGGTTCAATGAGACGTTCCAGGTGTGTTTGTTACAGAGGTGCCGGGTAGTGAATGATATGTTCGTGATGTACTTCACACGCTGCCCCTGGGCCTCTGTGAGGTGACGTGGATGCATAAAGCAAAACTTCCCACCCCTTTCAGGAGCGTAGATGTGACATAGGGTTTGGGGACATAGCAGGGGAGTTGAGAAACACATGCTCATGGGCAGGAGGAAAGCCAGTCTCAGATGACCTTGCAAGTCAAAGTTGGGAGGGTGATGTGGAAGTTCCCGGGCCCCCAGGTGAGAAGTGCTGGCAGCACCAGGTCAAAACCAAGAGCCCTCAGCCCGTTCCTTACTTAGCTCTTCCCGTGAGCCCTTCTTGCCTCCTCAGTGGCTCCCTGTCTGGATCAGGCAGGTTGGTGCTGGGCACGTTGCTTCTGCTCCGTCACCAGCCCCCAGCTCTGCCTCGGTTTCTCTCATCTTCCAGCTTGGTCTGCCCACCCCACAACCTCCTGTCACCCCTCAGCCATGCTGACCATGGCTGGCTTTGCCATCTCTGGTATCTCGTTTCTGTCCCCAGGGCCCCTCTTCAGTCCCCATCTTTGGTTTTACAATGGTTCCATATTAAACAAGCCTGTTCCTATGGACACAAGGAAATGAGGGCCCTCTTGACGCCTTCCCTAGTTGGCACTTCTCTGTGGGGCAACAAGCATAGATGACCCAGAACACGGGAAGCCACTGTCCTGCCCTCCTCTGGGCAGAAGGCCTCGAGTCCTCGGAAGCGCATCTCCGCAACCATTTTGTTTGAGGCAGAATTAAAGGTGGACTGTGCTGTCCTTCACACAGATTGGATTCTAAAATTACATATCAGAGAATTCTGAATGAATTAGAGCGCTCAGCTGTGTTAGATCTCTGAGGAAGGCAACGTTTGTTACATTTCCTTTCTGGTCCATCTCGCACCCTGGTCTTCTGCTCCTTTCACTACAGACCAGTGGCAGCCGGGTCCCAGCCACCTCTCATCCAACGCCCTGGTCTTCTCTGAGCCAGGAAGGAACCTGCCAGGCACAGTCCCTGGACTTTCTGAGAAGTAGTTTATTGAGGTTTTGTTTGTTTTCATCTAACATCATCTCAAAGCTATTCTGTAGGACAGCTCCCTTGCCTAGAAGTGAGACAGGCAGGAAAACCTGTAGAAATGAATAGATCACCACACAGGGGTTGCAGTCAAATGTCCTTTGTCTTCACAAATGAGGAGTATCACAGTGGAAGGGGTCTCACCAGATCTGGCACACCTTCCCCAACCTGGTTAAAGAATGTCCTGTCCCTAACACTCCAGAGACAGGGGCCATGACTCTGCAGCTCCCTCTAAAACCCCATACAAGGGAGACACTGGGGGAGTGAAGCGAGGCAGTCCTGCCCTGCGGGATGGGACCTGGTTTCTCCTTGTCCTTCACAGCTCCAACCTCCCTGCCTCAGTCTGCTCCTCAGACAAGCCAAAACTACAGGGTGCTTCCTTTCCTCCACCTGGAATATTCTCCCCGACCTCCAGCCTTCCTGCCTTGTATTCATCCTCTGGTCTCCACTACCCCTTCAAGAAGCCTGGATGTGGGGCCCTGCTGTTGGCACCCCTCCTGCATAGCACTTAGGGAAGGCTATATAGTGACATGTAAATATTTAATAAGTACAGAAATTAAGGTCTGTAACACATGGAGGGATCCATAGCAGGACCTGCCCAAAACCATAAAGACCCATGCTCTTCTGTGAGGACACCAGCCAGTAGATGGGGGTGTGGGAGTAGGGCAGACTGACATGGTCCCTATGGTTCACATCATCCACTAAAATCTCTGAAGACTTGAGATGTAAGATTCCTTCAAGAATCTACAGCAGTTTAGGAAAAGATTGTTCATCTGCTGCCACCTTGTGGTCATTTCTGGAACTTCCTCGAAGAGACCAGAGTAAGCCTTGCTCTCCATTGAAATCTCTCCACTTCCTTCACTGCAGTATTTACTGCCTGCTATAAAAATACCAAATTGAGGAGCTTATGCAGCTGTGGCCCTGGATGGAATTGTGAGGCAGGTGGCATTTTTGCCTGTCCTTGCAGAACTACTCACCACCTCCCATCATTCCTATTTGGGGGGGAGGGTCGGTGAAATGAACAGACACTTAAAAAAAAAAAAAAAAAAAAAAACACTCTCTTCTAAGCACCTTAGGACATTGAGTAGCATGTCCAGTGATGGGACTTGAGTGCTGACGCGGCAGATCCAAGGTGGAATTCCCTGGAAGTCAAGCCCAATGAGGTGGCCCTCTCCTGCTGACTGGCCATTTTGCCCAGCTCACTCAGCTTGCTGTTCTTGCATTTCTAGCTGTGGAGTTTCTGAAGTTAGTTTTGCTATCCATTGCAGGGATGAAAGAACTCAAAGCTGTAAAAACCTGGGTAAAACAATACGCCACAGGAATAGAGGGTTCCTGACCCAGATGAGCTAAGCTGAGCAATAGTTCCGTTTAGTAACAAGCAGATGGTATATTTTAATCAAAATATGAATAAACATTTCTATGCATAGCCTAGTGGGAGTGTTCCCTCTCTTAACCCAAGTGTTGTGTTCTTGCTGAGCACAGTGGCACACACCTGTGATCCCCATGACTCAGGAGGCTGAGGAAGAAGGACCACAAGTTTGAGGCCAGCCTCAGCAGCTTAGCAAGAACCTGTCTCAAAATAAAAAGGGGCTAGGCGTGTGGTTCAATAGTAGAGCACCCTTGGGTGCCATCCCCAGTGCCCCTCCCCCCCCAAAGTCACTTCTTTGTGATTGCATTGAATTCTGAACAGCAATAGCCTACACATCATCACTCAATGATGTCTGTCTCCAAAAGCCCTAAGCCTCTTCCACCTACTCAAATGCTATTTTTGAAATTGATATTTTGGACTCACTCAAGGACAAATTTATATGTATCCCTCTCACATTTCCACCTGTTACACTCAACATTCCAGGTGCATTTAAATAAAATCCAAAGCCCTTACTAGGCCACTCTAGGCTCTGCTGCTACATGTCCTGCTGACGTCTCCTGCTTTACTGACTCCTACCCCACAAACTTTTTGCCTGATGAGCAAGTACAAAGACTTTTCCTTCTGTGTATCAATACACTCAGCTTGGGGGGTTGCCCTTATCCTCCCCCAAAGCCACATTAGAATGGTGGAGGAGCTACGTGGAATTTTCATCTATTGGGTGCTGCTCAAAGGTGGAGAAATTCCACTTTGGCATCTTTTTGAAGCTCCGCTGTCAGTACTTCCTGCATCCTGGCTTTCTGCATGAAAGTTGGGACCTCTCAGAGCCTGAAGCCAAACCATGATTATCAACTGTGACCAGAACAGAATTTACTGTGGGTTTCAAACCTCATTGGTGTAAGGAAAGAAAAGTCCCCTGAAGGTTTCCTAAAGCGTAGTCAGGTTAGGGAGTGGCTGAGGTGATATGCAGCTGTTCTGCCCTCTGATGTCCACCAGGGGGCGCTGTACCAAGGGCTGCAGGTTGGCCTAAGGGAAAAGAATCAAACACCTGCCAGGGTCAGAGTCCCTGAGAATCTGTTACAAAGAACTGGCTCTCTTCTGAGGTCTTCCCTCGGTTTTTGTCCATGCCTCCACCCTACAAGCTAAGAATCTCTTATCTTTATTTCCAAACATCCCTCACAAAGAGGGAAATAGGTGCAGGGCAGAGTATCTGACAGCTGTGTCCTTGGGTCCCTTCTGCTCCACAGTCTCATTAGAATGAACTAACCAGGGCCCCTCCCTCAGCCTTCAAATTGATGGCACCCTCAACGTTTTCAGGATTACCTGTCCCAAGATGACCCAAATGATGAGTCAGTGTCATTGTCACCTGCTTCCATATAACTGATTTAACTCTATTTACTGACTTTCAAAGTACAGTATTTTAGATTTAATTAGAAAGAACATCTCAGCTGTATCCTAGGACATTTCTTTTTTCTTTTTAATTTTTAATTGGTTTTATTTCTTAACTACATGACAGAAGAATGTATTACAATTCTTATTACACATATAGGGCACAATTTTTCATATCTCTGTATATAAACTATGTTCACACCAATTCATGTCTTCATACATGTACTTTGGATAATAATGATCATCACATTCCACCATCATTTCTAACCCCCATGCCCCATCTTTTCTCCTCCCACCCATCTGCTCTACCTAGAGTTCCTCTATTCCTCCCATGCTTCCCCTACCTACCCCACTATGATTCAGAATCCTTATATCAGAGAAAACATTCTGCATTTGTCTTTTGGGGTTGGCTAACTTCACTTGGCATTATCTTCTCCAACTCCATCCATTTACCTGAAAATGCCATGATTTTATTCTCTTTTATTGCTGAGTAATATTCCATTGTGTATATATGCCACATTTTTTAATCCATTCATCTACTGAAGGGCATCTAGGTTGGTTCCACAGTTTAGCTATTGTGAATTGTGCTGCTATAAACATTGATGTGGCTGTGTCCCTGTAGTGTGCTGCTTTTAAGTCCTTTGGGTATAAATCAAAGAGTAGGATAACTGGGTCAAATGGTGGTTCCATTCCCAGTTTTCCAAGGAATCTCCATACTGCTTTCCAAATTGACTGCACCAATATGCAGTCCCACCAGCAGTGTATGAGTGTGCTTTTTCCTCCACATCCTCGCCAACACTTATTGTTTGTATTCTTAATAGCTGCCATTCTGACTGGAGTGAGATGAAATCGTAGTTTTGATTTGTATTTCTCTAATTGCTAGAGATGGTGAATATTATTTCATATATTTGTTGATTGATTGTATATTATCTTCTGACCTAGGTCATTTCTCCTCATTTAAATTCCATAAGGCTGTTTTCTTGTTTGCATAATACATAAGTTTTAGGATAGGGAGCTGTTTTTAAAGAATGATAGTGCCCTCCCTTCCCCCAAATTTATGATGAAATTCTAAGGAAATGATATTAGGAGGTAGGGGCTTTGGGAGGTTGATTCTGTCATGAGGGCAGATCCTCATGAATGGGGTTAGTGACCTGGTAAGAGACTCAGAAGCCTGCCGTGTGGCTCAGTGGTGGAGTGCTTCCTAGCATGCACCAAGCTCTGGGTTTGATCCCCAACCCCACAAAAAATAAACAAACCTAGAGAGCTCATTCGTCCCTTCACCATGTGAAGACCCAACAAGGAGATGGATCCATTCATGCACCAGGAGCAGGCCCTTGCACCAGTCTGGAATCTTGATCTTGGACTCACACCTTCTAGAACCATGAGAAATACATTCCTGTTCATAAGTCATCTGTATATTTTGTCCTAACAGTCCCAATGGACTAAGGTAACAGCAGGTGTAACACAGGCTTCTGTAGATGTGGCAAAAGCCCATACAACTCTAAGGCGTGATATTTTTAAATCGTCTCTCTTCATATAAATTAGCTTTTAAGTCTCATTTTTCCTGAACTGTAACATACATAAGAGTACACAAAGTAGAAGTTTGCGATTAAATTTTTACAAAGTAAACTTACCTGGGGTGACTCCCATCCCAATTCAGGAAAGAAAATAACCAGGTGCTCTTCAGGCTACTTCCCAGATGTGACCCCACCAGGTAACTGATTTTATTATAACTGACTCTAACCATATTTTGACCTGATTTCCACCTTTTTGCAAATAAAATAATCAAATACAATTTATGATTCTTTTTTCACGTAGGGCTATGAATGGCCCAAAGTATTGCCCCTTTTGGTAGTTTGTTCTTGTGACTGTCTAGTGTTTCTGTGGACAAAACGTCACCTTCCATTTTGCTCATTGGAACTTGGATTATTTCTAGTTTGACGCTACTCCTGATTTCTTTGACGCCGTATGTATTTTTGGTGCATGTGTGGGTGCATTTTTGCTGGGTCTTTAGTTAGGTGGGAATTTGCCAGGCCACAGAGGTTTCCAAAAAGACAGCCCCAATTTACAGCCCCAGCTGCTCAGCTCACCAGCAGTCGGGGCTCTCTTTAATTCTGGTCGCGTTGGTGGTCGTGTTGCTCATGGGAGGCATTTGGATTGCTTGCTTGTTTACTTTTTATTAATTATATTTTATTGGTGAAAGACATGACCACAAACTTAGTGGCTTAAATCAAAGAGTTCCTATCTGTGGATCACTAGGCCAGCTGGTTTAGCAGAGTTGTCTGCTCTGGGAGTTCCCAGAAGGCCACAGATGAGCTGTCAGCAGGCACTGGGGTGGGATCTGCTCCCAAGCTCAAGTGCTTGTTGGCAGGATTCTGTTCTTGCCAAGGCCACCTTGAGTTCCTAGGCATAAAATTGGTCACAGTATTCCCATACTGTCCTTTTCATATCTATATAATCCACAGTCATATCGACTTCCTCATTTCTGATATTATAACTTCTCTCCCCCCACCACCACCACCAAATAGAATTGGCAGTAGCAGTTATCTCTGTGGGGCCTGCTCTCAGGGTTAAAGCTTGCAATATTTAACCAGTCTGTGTATGGTTTGCTGTTGTATTTCTTTGTAAAATCATCTTGATTATATTCTATTAGCAGATTATATTCTAGTCCTAGTGTCGTCAGAGCTTTCTTCTTCCCCCTAATAAATGGGTATTTATTAAATTTAAATGCTTTTCTCTCACCTATTGAGATGACCACCTGTTCCCCCCTTTATTCTGTTAATGTGGTTAATGACATTGATTAGGTAATTATTATTAATATGGTACTTTGGTGATCTGCATAGAGCATAGTGGCTGAGAGCACAGGGCTCCAGTGAGCAGCTTTGTGTGTGTGTGTGTGTGTGTGTGTGTGTGTGTGAGAGAGAGAGAGAGAGAGAGAGAGAGAGAGAGAGAGAGAAGGGGGGGTGGTTCTTTTTAGTTATACACAGTAGATAATAGAATTCATTTTGATATAATTATACAAGAATGGAATAGAGCTCCCTCTACTTAGGATCCCAGTCTTGTGAATGCACATGAGGGTGGGATGCACTGTGGTGTATTCCTATGTGTACACAGGAAAATTATGCCAGATTCATTCCACTGTCTTTCCTTTTCCTATCCCCCTTTCATTCCTCTTTATCTAATCTGAATTTCTATTCTTCCCCTCCCCCCATTGTGGGTTAACTTCCACACATCGGCTAAAACCTCCAACATTTGTCTTTTTAAGATTGGCTTATTTCACTTAGCATGATAGTCTCCAGATTTATTTATTTTTCTGGTGAATGTCATAAAGACCCTGAACCCTCCTGGTCCAGGGTCTCGCCTTTCCTGCCCCTTCTTTCCACTCCACCTTCTGCAAAATTAAAGCAAGCCCTTTGTCTGTGAATGGCCCTCCAAAGAAGGGAATCTCTGAAGTTGGAGGCATTGAGATAAACGGACAATCTGTGCACCTGGGGTTTTTAAATTGGAAACCCAAGTTCGGAAAAGCTGTATCAGTTGTGGTCTCAAGGTCAGTGGCACCAAAGTCTAAAGGACAGACCTGACAGATGGCTCCACGCTTTCCCATGGAAGCACTATCCCAGTTGTGTCCATACCACCCCCAGTCCTGAGTCTTAACTGCCCCCCACCATCTCTGCCAGGGCCAGACTGTCCTGCCTTGCTTGCTTCCAGAGAAAATGCCAACCCATTTCCAGTCCCCCTGGGGAGGTGAGAGCTGGCCTGCTCTGGAAGACGAATGAATGCAGTGTTCTCAGAGACCTGAGTGGCAGGTGGCCCACCTGACAAGCTCTCCCCCAAGGAGTTGGCTCTGGGCTACCCGAGGTCTGGGCTGCCCTTCGCTGCCTCAGTGTCAGCTGCTGAAGGTCCAGGGACTAAGACAGCCAGGCTGTCTTCCTGCTGCAGAATCAGAAAAGTCCAGCATTGCCAGAGGAAGTACAGGGACCCAGGTGGCTTATTCCCCCAATATCTCTCCTCCTATTTTTCCCAGAGGGAAATGTCATCTGACAGAAGCATCCATTATTACCCTAGATAAGGAGCAGAGGAATGGAGAAATATGGCTGAGGAGACAGGGAGGCCATGGGTGAGATGATGTTAGAGTATGGCTCTGAAATTGGTGGGAGCTATGCCCAGGTCACAGAGAGGCTTCTAGAACCTAAGAACCAGCAAAGAGGCTAAGTCAAGGCAGAACCCAAGCCATGTCGGGGAAGCAAGTGTCATCACAGGGGACAGCTTTGTGGGACAAAAGGAGAGCCAAGTGCCCTAGAATGGAGTGGCTGAGTGAAACTCTGGGCTCAATTCTAATCTTCACAGACTTGGCCTCTTCTGTTTTCTATGTGAAGAAAATCTGTGTGTACCAAGCTATTGTTTGAATTTCAAATAAGAATCAAGGTCTGCTATGTTCAGTTTGATGCTACCTCTCTAGGGGAGATTTGGATTGCAGAATTGGGAATTTTCTGCAGAAAATGGCATTTTAAGTATATCCGGGCATTTTTCCTAAGGTAATTTTATTTCTCAGAGACTTTACTCTGGATTTACCTTTCCTATGAAAAACTAACATTGCTTATGAAAATAGTCCAACATTAGTGATAAAAAACCCATTTAATTTACATATTAAAAAACGTAAATATTTAATTGAAGCTCTGTGTGCTGTTTTCTTCTTGATGTCCTTGCCCAGTAAACTCTCTCATTTTAGAAAAATCTTCATTTTTAGTGACATGTCACATCTAAACCCTCAAGTGCATAGATTTTATTCAGATAAATAATAGTAAGCTGATGTTTATAACTACTTTTGTGTTCTTAATCTATCATAAAGGAGTAGATATTTCTAAATACATAAGATCTAAAATTCTGCATTACAGAGATAAAAACTGGACCTCCCGAGTGAACTTGACAGATTTTAATGCCATCACAGGCTTTGGAGAATGCGTGAGGGGGGCCCTGGCTAGGGTGGAATTCTCAGATCTGTTGTTCCTAGCTGAGTAAATCTGGACAGGTGGCTGAGCATCTCTGTGCCTGAGCTTCCTCATCTGTAAGATTGTGCATTATATTTCTATGTAACCTAGAGCTAGGGGTAGCTGCATATAACAGAAAACCCAAAGCAATAATGGCTTAAATAAAAGAGGGATCTATTTCTCTCATGTCCAAGCAGCTCAGGTAGATTGTGCAGGGCTGGTATCCATGGTATCATGTCCCCTCTGTCCACTGTGCAAGGCAAGGTTATCTTATGGTTCTAGGGGTTCCAGGTTGCATTCAATCCATGGAAAGAGGAACACAAGTAGAAGCCCCGACCACCTGCCTTTCAGGACACTGGCCTGAAAGTTGCATAAAACACTTGCAGAACTTAGACTCTTTTGGCTAGGTGTGGCTGCATGACTAAGAATCGCAGTCTTTAAAAACGGTGCTGGGAAATAAGCAGGGCTCTGTGCCACAAATGTGCTTCACTGGGCAGTTATGAAAACTCATAACTGAGTTCTCATACTCAGTTATGAGTTCTCATAACAGTTCTTAGTACTCTAGATTTTTTTTTAAGAGAGAGAGAGGTAGAGAGAATTTTTTAATATTTATTTTTTAGTTATCGGCGGGCACAACATCTTTGCTTGTATGTGGTGCTGAGGATCGAACCCAGGCCGCATGCATGCCAGGCGAGCGTGCTACCGCTTGAGTCACATCCCCAGCCCCTCTTAGTACTCTAAATATACTCACCTCGTGTTTAGCTGCTATCCTCCGACAGGAAGTGGTAGAAAACATCAGTTTGGCATTAAGGAAACATGTGTGTCAAAAGAATGTCCATTTCCATTGTCCTTTCCTATTCTTACCCCTGATTGGACACTGAGACTGGGACTGGGTGGAGTCTCTCTGGTCAAGGAGATTTCAATCATGGCAGGAGTCAGGATAGTATTGGGGGGCTTCAAGTGAAGAATGTAATATCAATGTGAAGTGAGTCCAGGCAGGAGGGTGAGGCGGGTCCATGGGGCTGAGCAAACTGGAAGCACATGCAGGTTCTCTAAGGATGTCTGCTGCCTGTCACTACCCTGTGGGAGTGTGGCACTAGCGCTGCCAGACCTGCGAGTTTTTAAAATGGTTAAATTTTTATGGGACATCCTTTTGTTCATCTTGAATTGTATCTTATGGCCATAGGCAAGTAATCAGTCCACAAAGACCACATGGGATGGAAATGATGAGGAAGGGGGCACACTGGAAAAAGCCATCAGAAGCCCAGTGTGGTGGCTCATGCCTATAATCCCAGAAACTCAGGAGGCTGAGACAGGAGGATTACAAGTTCAAATCCAGCCTCAGCAATTTATCGAGGCCCTAAGCAACTTAGACCCCATCTCAAATATAAAAAAGAGCTGGGGATGGGGATCAGTGGTGAAACATCCCTGGGTTCAATACTACCCTACCCCCCTACCCTTCCCCCAAAAAAGCCATCATGAGCTATAGCTAGAGGACGTGTGTATAAAATGGTACATGGCAAGGTTACACAGGGAATGACATCCAGGGCAGAGCTTATCAAAGTTGGGTTGGAGTGACCTTCAGTCTGCAACCCCTTCTCAGTGGGACAAGGGACCAAGGAAGGAAAGAATGCTCAAGCTACATTTGTATGACTTAAAAGTTGTGTTTGCATGGTGTCTGCTCAAATGGGCTGAGGAGGGGAAACAATATGATTTTCTAATACTTAAAATGTTGCTGAGTGTGACGGTGCATGCCTGTAATCCCAGTGACTTGGGAGGTACAAGCAGGAGGGTCTCAAGTTCAAGTCCAGCCTTAAGGCCCTAACCAATTTAGCAAGAACCTATCTCAAAAATAAAAAGGGCTGGTGGTGTGACTCAGTGGTAAAGCAGCCCTGAGTTAAATCCCTGGTACCAAAACAAAAACGACACACACAAAATCATCTCTCTTAAAAACATAATACAGCACTCATTAGGGGGGAAAAAAAGTCACATAACCATTTCCATGGTTGGTTCACATGAAGCTACCTGTTTTGAGTTTTTGTTCTGTTTTCTAATCACCCCCCATGAGAAATCTATAAGCATAAGGAGATTATTTTGCTCATCTCTGCTTTGATTGAGAATAAATCCCTCTCTGTCTGAATGATCCAATGGTGGGAAGGAGAAATGTCTGCCAATCAATAAGAATAAATTGTTGTGAACCACTAAAGTCTATAATCAAAGGCCCGACTCACTCCATTAGTCCATAGCTAAACAGTGCTCTGGGATGTACTTAGGCTTTCAGAACAGGTTGCTTATGGGAAGTGGAGAGGAAATAGATATTTCTCCTCCTAAGAATTCATGAGGAGGACATATTTGGAATGTTATTAAAAAGATCAACATAGTGTAAGAGGAACATGATTAGGCCTCTTCAACTTGGTTATTTTGGCCCAAACAAAATAGAGATAATGAACAAGTGACAAATTTAGAACTCTGTTTGCTTGAAAAGTGAAATGGAAATTGACATTTTTTTTTGGGGGGGGGGTGGGGTCAGTGATAAAATCTAAAAATGCCAATGCTTATTGTCCATTAACAGTTTCTTGGTGACAGGGGTTAATCACAGAAGGTGAAATATGCAATCAGCAGATTTGTAGTGGTGCTGGCAAGGTTTTTAATAGCCTTTTATTTTCTGATTCTCAAGATAAAGGCTCCTTTTAAAAACACTTCTGAGACTGTGAATCTTATGCTGACTTCCAAAGTCACAGTGTAAATGGAGATGAAATGTCTACGATTTCTCCTCTCCCTTAATCTTCAAATTGCCTTTGGATATTGTTAAACATGGAAGAGGATACACATATGATTTCTGTATGTCAAAATGAGCCACGTAGGGCTAGGATTGTAGCTCAGTTGGTACAGCATTTGCCTTGCATGTGAGAGGCACTGGGTAAAATACTCAGCACCACGTAAAAACAAATAAATAAAGATATTGTGTTTGTCTACAATTAAGAGAAAAAAATATTTAAATAAACCATGTACACCATAACAAATGTTTACTTTTCCAGATCAAATATGATGTAAAGTTATAAGTCTACTGTTCTTGTACGACTAGAGACCAAACAAGCTTTGAGAAAATGGATCATCATTGTTAAGCATCACTAGAAAGATTCAAAAACCAGACCGACCCACTAAAACTGAATTATGGAAATTATTGGATCCAAAATATAATAACAGGAAACACATTGAGACAGAGATTGTTATTTCCTTCAGTTTATATGTGAGGACACTGAGAAAAGGAGAAATTGGAGAGCTTGTCCAAACCCACCTACTTCATAAATGGCAGAGTCTAGATTTGAAGCCAGGACAGTAGTCTAGTTCTAGAACTCATAAGATAAATGTGTTTTATATTTTTGAGAATAGGGTCTAAAATATGATGTAAATAAGATCTCAAAATTGGGTTTCTTTTAAAAACAAACAGAACTTCTACAAATGAGAGAGAAATAAAATTTAAAACTTACATATTAGACATGTCTGGAAGCAAAAGAGTCAGTTGGAAAATAACTGAAAAACTTAGCATATAGCACAGAGAAAATGAGAAGTCAAATATGAACAATGAAGTAAGGGATGAAGAGGGTACGGTAAGTAAATTTAGCATTGTTTAATAGGAAGTGATAAAATGGGAAATGATAGAATGGGAGAGTACGGCGGAGAAGTTTCCCAGAATTGATAAGATACCAACCCTGTTTCATAAGGCCAAACAAATCCTAAGGCAATAAAAAGCAATTCTTACCTAGTCACATTGGAGCAAAGCCTCAGAACATTTGAGACAATCTTGAGACCCTCTGAAAGCTTAAGATGATTTATACAGACTGCAGATTCATAGCAACACCCAAAAAAAAAAAATCGAGAGACTATATTAGCAACTCCAAATATTGCTATCAACCTATAATTGTTTACCTGGCAACATGCTCTTTTAAGAGCGAGAACAAAATAATACTCTAAGAAATAAAAGCTGAGAACAACTCTCTGTACATGAACTTTCTTTAAAATTTTTCATTCTTTTTAGTTATACATGACAGTAGAGTGCATTTTGACATATCATACATACATGGAGTATAACCTCCCATTCTTGAGGTTTTACATGATGTGGAAGTTCACTGGTCAAATATTCACATATGAACATAGGAAAGTCGTGTCCAGTTCCTTTCATTCCCCTGTGTCTAATCCAATGAACTTCTGTTCTTCCCTCCGGCCATCTTATTGTGTGTTAGCATCCACATATCTGAGAACATTTGGCCTTTAGTTTTTTGGGATTGGCTTATTTAACCAGCATGATAGTCTCCTTGACCTTCTGAAGGACAAATTCAGGTGGAATGTAAATGGTTCTAGAAGGTAGCCCCAGAATGCAAGAAGGAGCGTGGTTACTTAAGGTAGCATTTATGTGAGCAAATCCAACCATCGACCTGACCTTGACTCAAAGAACATACTGCCCAATTCATGGAGTAAAAAATAAAAATAAAATTCTGAAAAGTGTTACTGTATGAGTTGGAAGAACAAGGGAAATTAAAAGTATGCCTAGATCTTTGTATTACTTGAGAGGAAGTTTTTGATTAACTTGAAATTCATTTAATATGCATATTAAAGTTTCTAGAATATCCACGGAAAGGGTAGAAATTGCGCACAGAAAAATGGAAAGAAGAATGTATCAGTCAATCCACATTAAAGTAAGTATGAAAAGGGAAAAATAGACAATTCAACAGCTAATAATTACTAATTTATTTCTGTATATCAGTGGAAAAAGACTAATGGAAGTTCATCAGATGGATTTAAAAACAAAACAAAGCCTCCATGTCACCATGTGGCATTTCCAGACACCAGCAAAGGCTACAGATTTAAACACGGGAAAAATACACCAAGGGTGGGAAATAGACAAAACAAGGTTAAAATATTTAAATTAATGTAAGACAAAATACCAAAGAGACTAAGTTAAAATAGAGATGAAAAGAATTACTAGAAAAATGATTAAAAAGTTTAGCCATTATGTTATCACAAGAGGCAGGAAGTTATAGCAATGATAAACTTGGAAAAAACAAGCAAACAATAGCAAATTGACAAATCCATCATCCTAGGGGGCAGCCTCCAAAGTAATAATTTCAAAAATCAGAAAGGGTATAAGTTTAAGATTGCAATGGAAATAGTAGGATGGCGAATGTCTTGCAACTGAAGAACATACTTTTACAAACAATATCAATTAAAACGGATTAGATACTAACCTCAACCAACTGCCAAGAACTAAGGCCACATAGATCGCATAATCTACCACAAAAGTTTAGGAAAACATTGCAAAAACACACACCAGAAAAATGGATATCTTTGGAAAATTTAAAGCATCACTCTAAACAACACATGTGTCAAGAAGAAATCACAATGGGAACATAAAATACTTAGGATTAAAACTTGTTTTGATGGAATTTATACTCTTTAGAGGGAAATGCATGATCCTAATTCTATTGGAAAATAAGAAAGTCTGAAAATCAAGCTTACTCAGCTTAAACACCCAAGTTAAGAAATTAAAAAGATAATTCCCCTAATGGAAAGAAAAAAATTGAAGGCAATATCATATTGAACTATACAATTCATGTGGGAGCTCATAAGAACTAGAATATCCTAGATTAGAGGAAATGGGGGGCGGGAAAGTTCCAAGATTTATAAAGTGTGTTGTAGGGCCAGCAGATTAGACAAATGGAATAGAATATTGAGCCCCAAGTAGTCCTGCATGTATTAGGAAAGGGACCTATGGCAGAGGTGACATTACAAGTCAGTGGGAAAACAGGGCACACTCAGTACATAGATCCCCATCTCGCATGCCAAAAAAAAAAAAAGAAAAGAAAAACACTGTCACCTGGATCAAGAGCCTTTACTTGAAATTGGCCAATGTCATGGTTTGAGTGTGTACCTCAGGTGTTTCAGGTACTGGAGTCTTGATCCTTAGTGTGTGGGGGGGCACCTCCCTCAGAAGTGATTAATGCTGTTCTCAAGGAGTGAGTTCTTGGGAGAAGGGGTGGATACAAAGCAAAGCTACCCCATGTATTTGTCCTTTTCTGAGAGGCTGGTTCCCTCTCCACTTCTCTGCCATGTTGTGACGGACATTGGAGCCCTCCAGGTACCAGGATGCAGGTACCAAGTTCATGGACCATCAGGACTATGAACTAAATAGAACCCTGTATAATGTACTCAGACGACTCGGCTACATTGCTATAACAACACAATGCAAACCAACAGACAATGAAGTATATGGTCACTTATTTTTAACCAAATGATTTTTCTCAATCTAGGCTTTCAAAATGGCTCTCATTCATTCAACTAATATTTTCTGTGTGCCTACTATGTTCCTGCCATTGTTCAAAGCATTTGAATACAGCAGATAGTAAACCCAAATGACCAAGATCTCCACCCTTGTGGGGCTCCCACGTTGTTAGCTAACATCTATGGCACTTATGTAGCAGGCAGTCTTGACATGACTTATTTAATCCTTGACAAGAGCTATAATTTGATAAGAGTCAGAATTTCAAGTCGGTTTGTCAGCATCTGGGCGCCCAAATCCCTGCTGTTATATAATCTATGTATGTGGCCTCTTTGGCCCTGTTATCTTGGTGAAAGGTGTACTGTAAAATGCTTTTGCTAAAATATGTATGATGACTCTTAAGACTTCCATGGAGTGGAATAAATTCTAAGAATCTAAAATGGGACTGGAGGTGTAGCACCCATCCCTGGGGGAATTTAGAGAATCGCTTCTCAAAGCATTTCCTGTCTTGTGTGGTTCAGACGATTTCTCAGAGAAAGGCTGGAAAGATGATTTACAGTGGCCAGAACGGTACTGAAGGAAAGCATTACTGAGCTGGAATTCTTCCTGTGAATCTGCCCCTTCTTCCTAAAAATGCTAATATCTGTATGTTAGTTACTGTCAGAAATGAATTTTTTTTTAAGTATCATGAAGAAAATGATCTCCCATAGCTGGAGAGCCCTCATAGACTAATGGCATAGACTAGTTTCTAGGGACACTTGAATTTGCCAGTTTCTTCAAGTATATAATCGTGGTGGACCTCAAGGTGTGCTTCCTGAGTGCTTTGGTAATGCTCGTACTAGAAGTAAGGAGCAAAGGTCCTGGGGCTCCCAGACATAGCATCAGCTCATGAGAACAGAATTTTCGAGAGCCCACATAGATTTTATTTCCAAAATCCACTATTTTCTTTCAGTTCAACAACCATAAACTGGATAGAACTATAACCAAGGACAATTCAGTATGGCACATGCCACCAAATTGTGATGTTTTGGATGTGGAAGATCTCAGTTGGTGCTGCCCAGGGGGGTTAGGCTCAGTTTTCAAGTCAATTTGGTTCATTTTTAAACAGAATTGATTTGAACTCCCTAGCTCACCTGGAGATAAAATCCACCTAAGATTTTTTTCCATTCTTCCACATTAAGAGGTTAGAATGCTTAAAATGGAAAAGATAAGATTTGGTAAACATCATAAAGGTCTTCAAATGTTTGCTGGGTTATTCTGAAGAAAATATAGGTTGACTTCATTGACCACTGACTTTATACGTTTAAAAATCCACCATGAAACAATACCATTTCAACATTATCCAAGAAATATCTATTGAGAGAGCACCATATCATAGTGCAGACTTCTGAGGCATAGTGACTGTACCTATGGAGTAAAACCCTATTTCAAAATCTAATGCCAGCTAATCTATGTGAACTTCAAAGGAGCATATGAGCATGTTGGTTGGTTGGTTTTGCTTTATTGTTAGATTTTCAGAGTGACCATTTTTTATTTCTTGAAAGTAAGCCACAACCCCAGTTCCCATTTTTTGAGTTTTTTTTTTAAAGTAGCTTCTTTTTAGGTATACATGTCAACAGAGTATATTTTGACATATTTTACACATATGGAGTATAACTTATTAGGATCCCATTCTTGTGGTTGAACATGTCAAGTTTCACTATTAGTGTATTCATATATGAACATAGGAAAGTTATGTCCGATTCATTCTACTGTCTTTCCTATTCCCATTTGCCTTCCTTTCCCTTTGTTCCCTTTTGTCCAATCCAATGAACATCAACCCCCTCTCAGCTGTGTGTTAGCATCTGCATATCAGAAAGAACATTTGTCTTTTATTTGGGGGGATTAGCTTATTTCACTTAGCATGATAGTTTCTAGATCCATCCATTTACTGACAAAAATAATTTTTCATGGCTGAGTAATATTCCATTGAAAATACATTTTCTTTATCCATTCCTCTGTTGAAGGCCACCTAAGTTGGTTTCATAGCTATTGTGAATTGAGCTGCCATAAACATTGACATGGCTGCATCACTGTAGTATGCTGATTTTAAACTCCTCTGGGTACATATTGAGGAATAGGATAACTGGGTTAAGTGGTGGTTCCATTCCAAGTTTTCTGAGCAATCTCCATACTGCTTTCCATAGGGGTTGCAGTTCCACCAGCATGTATAAGTGCATCTTTTCCCCCCACATCCTCGTTAACCTTTATCATTACTTGTGTTCTTTTTTTTTTTTTTTTTTTTAAAGAAGCGGCCTGTGTAATGTTGCAACTGGTAGCTGTAGGTGGACAGACTACCTTTATTTTGTTTATTTTTATGTGGTGCTGAGGATTGAACCCAGGGCCTCACATGAGCTAGGCAAGCACTCTACCACTGAACTACAACCCCAGCCCTCATTACTTGTATTCTTGATAATTGCTATTCTGACTGGAGAGAGGTGGAATCTCAGTGAAGTTTTAACTTGCATTACTCTAATTGCTAGAAATGTTGAACATTTTTTCATATATTTGAACCTTTGTATTTCTTCTTTTGTGAAGTGCCTGTTCAGTTTCTTTGCCATTTCCTTATTAGGTTATTTGGATTTTTTGTTGTTTTTTTTATATATTTTGGAAATTAATATTCTATCTGAAGTGCAGGTGGCAAAGATTTTCTTTCATTCTGTAGGCTCTCTCTTCATAATCTTGTTTCCTTTTCTGTGAAGAAACTTTTTAGTTTGATATCATCCTATTTATTGATTTTTAAAAATATTTTATTTTTTTATTGGTTATTCAAAACATTACAAAACTTTTGACATATCATTTTCATACATTCGATTCAAGTGGGTTATGAACTCCCATTTTTACCCCAAATACAGATTGCAGAATCACATCCAATACACATCCACATTTTTACATAATGCCATATTAGTAACTGTTGTATTCTGCTACCTTTCCTATCCTCTACTATCCCCCCTCCCCTCCCCTCCCATCTTCTCTCTCTACCCCATCTGTTGTAATTTCTTTCTCTTGTTATTTTCCCCCTTCCCCCTCAAATTCTCTTATATGTAATTTTGTATATCAATGAGGGTCTCCTTCCATTTCCATGCAATTTCCCTTTTCTCTCCCTTTCCCTCCCACTTCATGTCTCTGTTCAAAGTTGAGGGAGGAAGAGCAGGAGGAAAAGATCAACTTTAAAAAATATTTTAGTTGTAGATGGACACAATATCTTTATTATTACTTATTTATTTTTGGTGGTGTTAAGAAGAACCCAGTGCCTCAAATGTGCAAGACAAGTGCTCTACCACTGAGCCACAACCCCAGTCCCCATTTATTGATTCTTTTACTTCTTGTGCTTTAGGGGTCTTGTTGAGGAAGTCAGTTCCTAAGCCAACATGATAGAAAGTCAGGACTACATTTCTTCCTAGTAGGCACAAGGTCTCTGGTCTAATGCCTAGGTCCTTGATCCACTTTAACTTGAGTTTTGTGCAGGATGAGAGACAGGAGTTCAATTTCATTCTACTCCATATGGATTTCTAGTTTTCTGAGCACCATTTGTTGAAGAAGCTATCTTTTCTCCAATGTATGTTTATGGTACTTTTGTCATCTAATATAACTGTATTTATGTGGGTTTGTCTCTGAGTCTTCTATTTTATACCATTGGTCTTCATGTCTCTTTTGGTACCAACACCATATTATGTTTTTCTTTTCCTTTTTTTCTTGGTGGTGCTAAGGATTGGACCCAGGGCCTCATGCATGTAAGGCAAGCACTCTACCAACTGAGCTATATCCCCAGCCCCAACACCTGGTATGTGATGCCTCTTGCTTTTTCTCACTAAGGATTGCTTTGGCTATTGTGGACCTCCTCTTTTTCAAAATGAATTTCATGACTGCTTTTTCTATTTCTATGAAGAATATCATTGGAATTTTAATAGAAATTGCTTCAAATCTGCATAGCATTTTTGGTGGTATGACCATTTTGACAATGTTAATTCTGCCTATCCAAGAACATGAGAAATCTTTTCATCTTCTAAGGTATTCCTCAATATCTTTCTTTGTAGAGAGCTTTCACCTCTTTTGTTAGATTGATTCCCAAGTGTCTTTTTTTGGTTATTGCTGTTGTTGGAGGTTATTGTGAATGGGATAGTTTCCCTAATTTGTCTTTCAGCCGATTCATCATTGGTGTATATGAACGCAATTGATTTACGGGTGTTAACCTTATATCTTCTTTGCTGAATTTGTTTATGAATTCTAGAAGTTTTCTGGTGGAGTTATTGTTGTTGTCTTCTAATTATAAAATCAAGGTCACTTTTTTTTTTTTTTTTTTTTAGCTCTACAAGCAAGCTTTTTCAGAACTCAGTGGTCAACACACTTTTCAACTGCTAAACCTCTGGTTCTTATTATCCTTTGGGTCAGAAAAGTTTCAACATATCCTATGTCTCGGTCCTCTCCATGGCTGGACAAATTTAAGAAAAAAAAAATTTTTTTTTTTCTGCTTTATACTTTACTCTCACGTAAAATGCTCTTCTGAGGTCTGGGTAACAGTTGTGCTCCTAGTGCCACACTCCTCTTCCTGAGGAGCCTGCTAAGATTGCTGTATTACAACCAGCTCTTCCTGTTCTGTTAAAGCTGCCTACTAGGATAGAATCTCTTCAGCTTGCTGCAGTGAAGTGTCAAGTAAAGACCTTTTATTTTCTTGTATAATAACTCCTGGATCCAAACTTTTGGAACACAGAATGCATCAATTTTCATGGGGTTCAGGGCTGCCATTCTACTTCACATTATTCACAAAATAAATTCCAGACATGCTAAAACCATACTGAAGTCTTGTAGAAAACAAATACAACTCATGCTTGTGATTATGGAAGTACTTCCAAGTGGGTCTGAATATACATTTAAAAGCTGATATATCTGGTTAAGTTAAAAAAAAAACCAAAACTTTGGAAAGAATTACCTCAAAGATGTGGGGGCGGGGGGTGAACCTACATTGAAGAAAGTATTTGCAATCAGGATTAACATCCAGAGAACTTTTTTTTTTTTTTTTCCAAACAACACAGGAAAATGATGAGAGGTGAACATGCTGACACAGGAAAACTGGAAGTCAATAAAATGTGAAAAATGCCATTGCCCAGTCATATAGGAAATGCACGCCAGTGGGGGATCATCTCAGCTCCATTTTGTTACAAACAAAAAATTTCCAAACCCTGACAAAGCCTAATGTCCTCAGGGTGTCCCGAGATGAGGATCCTTACATGGCAGCGTATAGTGGATGGTGAACTGGTACAACCTTAGAGATGAACTTGGCAAAAACCTAGTAAATTTGAAAATGTCTGTCCCTTACAACCCCGAGGCTCAAAGACACTGTGCACGATGAGGTAAGCATAAAGAAACCACATCGATGACCACGGTCATCCCCAAGAGAAAATCAGACCATAAACTGACCAATATATATCAATAAGGACAGGTCTCAACATTGTGGAGTGAAAACAGCAAGCCATAGCTGTAACTACTATGACATAATTTACATGAACTAAAAACATTAATAACTATGGTCACATGCAATATAAAAACGTGGACTAGAGAGAGGTTCACAATAGGGCTGTCTATTGGGAGGAAAAGTAGGGAATGTGCCTGGAAAGGGTAAGAAAATGGGGTAAAGTTATCACAAATACCTACTTCACTGTGTAAGATCTGATGCAAATATTACAAAATATTAACATTGGAATGATGTAACAGTCCCTTTTTTTTCTCAAAAGAGATGGTAATATGGTTAGAGGACTCTTAACACTATAGTCTACAGAAGAATCCTAGAATGGTAGACTGGAAATTACTTTAGGATCATCCATTTTTAAAAAAATATATATTTTTAGTTGTAGATGGACATAATATCTTTATTTTTATGTGGTGCTGAGGATCGAACCCAGGGTCTCACACCTGCAAGGCAAGTGCTCTACCATTAAGCTACAGCCTCAGCCCCTAGGATCATCCATTTTAATTCACTGGTTTTTATACATCAGAGAACTAGGCCCAGAGAAGTGAAGTGACTTGCCTAAAGTTACATGGTTGGCTAGTAGCAAGGTCAGGGCTGTCACCTGGAATCATCACCATTGGGTGTGGCATTAGAGAGAGTTGAGGTTAGGGTTCAAGAATACAGTAGATGGGGTAGAGAGAAAAGATGGGAGGGGAGGGGAGGGGGGATAGTAGAGGATAGGAAAGGTAGCAGAATACAACAGTTACTATTATGGTATTATGTAAAAATGTGGATGTGTAACCGATGTGATTCTGCAATCTTTGTAATGTTTTGAATAACCAATAAAAAAAAAAAAAAAGAATGCACATGACCTTATGAAAAATCAAGGAATGTGAGTTTTTAATATCTCCATATATTTTCATCCGTCAACTTCAAAGGCCAGAAACTCCATCTCAGCAAGAATGAACCCTAAACAAATGCTGTGTCCTATCTTGCAGTAAAATACCTCTTAAATTTGAGCGAAAAATCCTCAAAGCATTTTTATTAAAAAGTACTAAAAGTCCCCCACTCCCTTTATCCACTTCGTTACCTGAGGTCAACCAAAAACATTAATGGAAAGCTTCTGAAATAACTCATTAAATTGCTGTTCAGAGTAGCATAAGATCTTGTGCCATTCCTCTCCACTTCACCTGGGTCACAAAACAAGCCCCTGTGCGCATGCAGGCTGTACATATAAGCTGCTTGCCCCTTGGCAGTTGGGCAAGAGACGTTTGTATAACTTTCATTATAGCTATCATTATATTACTCTACTTTATTATCATTTATTGAGTCTCTTACTGTGCTTTTAATATAAACTTTATCATAAGTATGTATATAAAAAACATAATACGATAATGTGTTGCTTAAGTACCGGGATATGTTCTGAGAAATGTTAGGTGATTTTATCAGGTGAATGTCATGGATACAACCCTAGATGGTAAAGGTCAATCAAGGCCGCTTGATGCAATGAAGAGATGTGGTAAACTTGAGATGTAGACGACCACTACTGGCATAAATTGGTGCCAATGTAGTGTTTCATAGTAAAATTTTTATAGGCGTAAATTCAAAACTAATGGTTAAAAGTCTAGGAAGTATATAAAAAGTAACACAAATATGTGCCACACATAACTGTATGCTGTACTTTTATATGGCAAGCACTACAGGATTGTTCATACCAGCATCACCACAAACACATAAGATGTCACAGTATGGCCTTATGATGGCTATGATGTCACTAGACAATAGGAATTGTCCTGCTCCATTATACTCTTAAGGGACTACCATTGTACATGTGGTCCCACTATTCACCCAAATTCCATGGTGGCAGCTGACCATGTATGTGATTTAACCAGGTACTAACCACATTTTTCAGGTATCCACTTCAGGTCTTGGAATCTCTCTCTCTCTACCCAATAAGGGGACCTGCTGTAAAGGCAAAAATGAAAAACACTATGAGATGAACCAATTCTAAACATTAGTGTTACTAAGGTGAGACTAGAATTTAAATGGACTGAGGGTACTCGGTTTGAATAACTATAATAATCACTGAATTATTCATGTAAAATCAGGTTACTTAAAGCCAACAATCTTCTGGCTGAGTGCTTCTAGAGAAACCATTATTTAAAAATTTACTAAAAATAATACCTAATTATAGTAGTACATATTTCTTTATTAGAATAAATTTCATTTTGGAGGCTTCAGTGTGACAGAAGTATCAAAATTTCCACAGAACTGCATTATGTCCCACATATCTGTGATTTTCCTGCCTGACATTCTTACAGATATTAATTTTTTAAAAACCTATTTATAATGATCTAAGTTTAGGGGATACCTATTTTCAACTTGAGGCTGAGTAACCCTTATCTAAAATGCTTGGGACCAGAAATATTCCAAACTGAGTTTCTCAAATTTTGGAAAATTCACATAGACATTACTGGCTAAGCATCCCTAATCCAAAATGCTATAAAATCAAACTCTTGAGCATCATGTCACTGTTTAAAAAAAAAAAAAAAAAAAAGGAATCGTGTTTCAGACCTCCTTGGATTTTTTGGATTTTGAACTCTTGGATTGGGACTAGATGCTGCTACAAGAGATCAGCCCTGAAAATAGAAGCACAAAAAGACTGGAAATTAAAGAATGGAGAAAAAACCCCCAAATTACATAAACACTAGCTATATTAATATTATAGCAAATAACTTTAAGGCAAGGATCTTTGGTAGAGATAACGAGGAATGTTCCATGTTTGGAAGGTTAATCCACATGATAGGTTACTAAGTGAATTTAAGAATTGTTATATCTAACTTCAAAATATATAAGGAAAAAACTAACAGACAAAAATGAGAGACAGATCTATAATCATGAGACTTGGGAGATATGAAAAACATGATTAATGACTTTGATCTAATCAATCTAACGTAGACCCCAATGATGACACAATACATATCCTTTCCATGTAGATATGGAACATTTCTCAAAACTGATCATATACTGGATCAAAATTAATGTCTCAATTTCAAATGCCTGAAAACAATATGTTCAGTGACCAAGCAGCATCATGCTAGTCATTAGTGTAATTAGAAAGCCTTTAAATGTATGGAAATTCAACATACATCCAAGTAATTCAGAAAATCAGAATGGAAACTAGAAAGTGTTTTAAAATTAATAAGATACAGTATACAGCCTAAAATACAGATAGTAGAAAATGGGACTAGAAAACCAACAACCTAAACAATCATCTCAGGAAGTTAAAAAATGCACAGCCAACAAAATCCAAACAGATAAGTATATTACACGTAGAGCAAAATGAATGAAATATAATTGAGCCTGCATCTAACTTTTTAAATGTATGGAAGTTTTTTTTTAATTTAAATATTTATTTTTTAGTTGTAGTTGGACACAATATTTATATTTATTTTTATGTGGTGCTGAGGATCGAACCCAGGGCCTCTCACGTGCTAGGTGAGTGCTCTACTGCTGAGCCACAACTCCAGCCCCTGAAAAGTCTTTGATGGTTTTAATAATACCAACTTTTCCAAGAATACACCTGCCATGTAAGCTAAGCAAAAGTGTGCTGTTTTTCTCAGGCCTCTACTATTCTGCCAAGGCCTGTTTAAGAGGTTCATGGTATACCTCCATTTGATTACTGCCTTGTGATCAATCAATTGATCCATCTATCTGAAACATCTGACCCCCTTCATTGTTTTTATAATGTAGTTGTGCCTGAATGTTTGTTTGCATATTGAAATGTTACAAACTCTTTTCCTTTTGTAGTAAGGGAATTGATCTATATCACAAAGTATGTTGAATATATCCAAACTTGGATGTGGATACATTAACTATGATTCATGATAGAGAATTTCAGAATCTTTTTAGAATAGGATTGTTGGGTCTCAGAGAGTTGAGACTCTGAATTCTATGAATTTTAAGGTCCTTCTCAGCCTTAACATTCTGAGATTTTCCTGTGATCATTATTTCTATGAATAGCTCTAATCTGTTTTGCAACTAGTGGGTGGCAAACACTATACTTGGAACGGTGTCCCATTTAAATCTAATAAGTCCCCTTAAGTGGAGTAGGAATATTGTCACTGTTTGAGAGAACAAAGGCAGTGAGATGTAAATTAGACAAACTGTTTAAGAAGAATAGAGTCAAATAACTCCAGAACTCATGTTCTTTTCAAAGTTCTTTAAGAAAAGTTAAATATGTATATGGAAGTGAGGTTAAGCTAACATAAGTATTTATAAGGGATCGCTGCCAGCCACAGCAATAAAGAGATGGAATGTATAAATGTAGTAGGTAGAGGATAGGAAAGGTAGCAGAATACAACAGTTACTATTATGGCATTATGTAAAAATGTAGATGTGTAACCGATGTGATTCTACAATCTTTGTAATGTTTTGAATAACCAATAAAAAAATAAAATAAAATAAAATAAAAAATAAATAAATGTAGTAGGTAATTTTTTAAAAGTTAGGGCTAATTAGTTATATAAATGGTAACATTTAAAACAGAAACCATGCAAAGTTCACCAAAACAATTTTTATTTCCAGTGTTTAATTGGGTATGCACACAGGCATGACACAGGTTTGGATCATTAGGTCCTCATGCAGAATTATATTCTTCTCAATAAAGAAGCCAGTTCCATCCAGGATCCGCTATCTACACACCTATGTTACAACATTTATATCAAATCTGGTATCTGAAGAAAAGATACACATATAATATGTTCATTTAAGTTACGTATTTTACAGAAAGATTAAAAATTCAAGTCACACAAAACTCAAAAACTGTATTAAAAGTTTGAATATAAAACTCAGATCCACCTGGAATGACTAAAGAATGGAAGTTCTGTATCCACCTGTGTTAAAACTGGTAAATGTAATGAAATTTATTACCAATAAAATGCATTCATTTATTTAATGTAAGTTATCTAATTTAACAATATGGCACCCTAAAAATCAAATGGATTTTATGATGAGGCACTTTTGTTAGTGATGAAACCAAAAGAACAAATTTGCTGCATACTAATGTCAGCTATTTTCTTCAGTAATTCGGGGTATATACTATGTAGTGAGTTGCAACAAATACCTTGCTCATTTGTATACAACTATCCAATATATTTTTAAATATATATGTGTTCTTCTGGCTGTAGTAATGCACTGTAAAGTTATTTCACAGTGCAAAATGATGAAACCAGCCCAAATGAAGGCTGCATAATAACAATTCTGGTACAAGAAAATATTTACAGAGTTACTGAAACATGTAACAGTAGCTTTTTATTTGCTAGAGTGGACATACCCCAAGTTTAAAGACAGGGATGAAGCTGTGCTTTACTTCCTGGGGTTTCAGACAGTTTATGAGGATGGGCATTAGTTGCAGAACTAGCATTTTGGCTCATGTTCTGGAAGTTTTCTCCATTTATTTGGTCAGGTAACTGTGGTGGTATGGAAAGATGGGGCCTATTTGTTGAAGCCAAAGTACTAGAAGAACTGCCAGTGTCAGATTGAAAAGACCAAGTTGTCTCGGTCCTGGGTGATTCTGATGTGCCAGGGTTCTCCAGCTGGGGGTCTCCGGTTTCTCCTCTGCTAAGGTCAGATGTGCTCGTGCGTAGGCGCTCCCTGGCAAGCCAATCTGAGATTGAGAGGTCCTGGGCTGAGCATTTTGGTTTTAACCGATTCACAGCTGAAAGTTCAGATTCTCTCTCCCCACTCTGCTCATGTGCTTTCCAGAAATTCAAAACGCTGATTTCAGTAGCATCTCTGTGTCCTCCTAGTGTGTGTCTGCGCTTGATGTTTTTCCTTTTAGCAGTTTCGGCATTTGTTTTTTGATTCCCTACTCCAAACATATCATCTGCAGGTGCTCTGGGTCTCAGCTTGAGTCGATCTGCTATTTTTGTTTTCCAAGTGGGTTCTGGCTTTTCTGATTCACTTCTGGTTGGTGTTAGTAGACTCCCAGTTGATTTTCCTTTTTTCATGACATCAAACACTTTGGTTATTGAAGGTGTTTCTTTCTCGCTCTTGGTATCTCCTAGACTTCCACTGTCTGACTTGAATCTTGCAGACTTTTTTCTGGATAGTGTATCACATTCAATAAGTTTATGTGAACTAAAGAGTTGTCTCCGGCTATCTAAACTTGGTGTTAAACTTCCCTCGGTACAACTTACTTCACTTCCTTCTGAGTTTCTACGGCTTGTCTTAGTAACCTCTTGCAGTTTTCCTCGGAAAACCCTCTCGGAAGTCAAAGCTGTGGGGAAGACAGGAAACTCGCTCTCACTGTCAGTCTCCACAGGCCGCCCCTCACTTATCAGTTCGCTTCTCTCATCATCAGCCTCATCTCCCTTGCTTTCTGCCACAGATTGCACTTCAGGGCTTAGTCGACTGGAGTCGAGGCTAGTCAAGTACATAGTTGATGATGTAGTGGAATAATCTGAGGTGATGGTGCCAACATTGGCCAAAAACTCACAATGTTTAGGTTCTGGACTGGTAGATTTCTTGTTAGAAAACCTTGCCAGAGAAGCCTGGGAAGATGTGCTAAGCAAAGTGCCAGAGTCAGACCCTGTCTCCTCAAAATGGGAGGACTTTTGTGAGAGAAGTAATTTAGAGCTCTCTTTCAGGATAGTAAAGCGACTGCTAAGAGTTGGCGACCTGTTATGTTTGGAACTGTGTGGTGGGGAGGGTTCTTCAGATGGTGTGCTCCCTTTTCGTAGAGATGTCTTCTCATCTTTTGTTGTGCTATCTGTCTTAGAACTGTTTTCTTTGGCAATGATGAGCCTTTGTTTTCTGCCTATTGTCTCACTTTCCTTTTTGGATTCTTCTTTAATGTCATTGTGACATTGTTCCACATTTTCCTTCTTAAAAAATACATTGTCCAATTCATCTTCTGAGCTACTGGGTTGTGCTTTTTCTTTTGGCTTTTTCCTCTTGCGACTAGCGGCTGCAAAGATGGAGGACACAAGCAGTTCTCTGCTATACTGATCCTTTCCAGATCCCCAAGAACCCTGGGAAGCAACCAGAGAAATAAGATTGTGAACAAAAGAACCATGCTGATTGTAATTTGTTTTTTATACCCCCTTTTAAACTTAGCCAAAGACAAATTTTTATTTAACCACCAATCCCATTTCTTGCCTGGTTGTATTTATTTGTCAAGTCATAACTCAACACAAAAGTTTTCCCTGAAAGACAGATGTATTTGAGAGGCAACTAGCTCTCCTGATTCTTAATAATTTTCCTGTAACTGACTTTCCCTGCTTCTTTCATCTGGAACACAGGTTTAATAATTAAATAATGTTCTAACAAAATTGAATATAATATTACTGAAATAGGCCATTAACATTTTATGGTGAATTCAATTTTCCAACTACAGACTACACATGACAGATACATGACAGTATCGTATAAGCCAACTAGATTTCCACTGGTTCAGCCAGATTGAATCTTCAGGTATTTGCCTTAGGTAGACCAGGTTAGAAATGCCTTCATTTATTTAATGGTTAACAACACAACTGGAAAATTTCAAATAACATAAGGTCAAAGGATCTTTGATCTTTATCATGGAATCATTTAAATGTACCATTATTGGTAAAGTCATCTTTTATGTATAATATGTCCTTTCTACAACTATTTAGTTTGTTCATAATGTCTGTTCGCTAAGGGAATGGCTGGGGACAAGGGTCAATACATTCTTGTTTTAGCACACAACAAAATAGGGAGGCAGGAAGTATGCTGAGTAATGGATCAGAAATTATATTTCTCTTCCAATAAAAATTTTAGACAAGTGAAACTGAGAAAATGAGGTCTTTTAACAAGGCTTCTACATTAAAAAGGATCAAATCACAGATTAATAGGATTTTGTTTTCATGTTATAAAGGATTTCCTAAATACCCATTACATTCTAAATGGTTACTCAATTTTCTCACACTCTGATGAAGACTACAGGGAATATGGTTGTGATTGGGCTCTGAATTAGGAGACCTGATGTTCCATCCTCTAGCTTGTTGTATAGAACACTGAACAAGTGATTGATCCACTTTTAAACATCTCAATTTCATTGTTTATGGGAGAAGCAAATCTTTAAATGTGTTGAGGCAAGGGACTAGACTACTACTACTACTTTTTTTTTTTTTAATTGAGAAAGTGGTAGAAGTAGTTACAGTATTTGGACACCCACTACATTTAGGGTATGGTAGACCACCACTTAGATGAAGAAACAGGTGAAGGAACATGTTAAAGGCAGAGATTTCAAACAAATCCTTTCTTCTGGCAAAAACTTTTGGAAACTGCCATGTCCCTTTAGACCTTTATTAATCTAGAACAATGAAATATAAGGAATAAAACCTGACTGCATCTAGATAGGGAAATGGAAGAAAATCCTTTGTGTAGAAAAATGTACCTTAGATAATAATGTATTCTAATGTCAGTATCCTGAGTATAATTATACTGTCATTATATAGAAGAATGTCCTTGTACAAGCTGAAATTCTTAAGGGTAGCATTATCTTGTAAAAGTAAGTCTCAAATGACTCAGGAAAAAAAGTGTGTGTATGTATAATAGAATCAACAGATTAATTTAGGTAAAAGGGTTGGGTGTTATTCTAACTTCTCTGTAGGTTTCAAGTTTTTAAAAATAAACAGTAGGAGCACAAAGATGGTGAAAGTCCTAAGTGATACTGGTGACAAAAACAGACTTCTGTTAGAAATCATACAATTCTAGTTGCTATTGTCTCAGCAATCTACACAGTGATTCAAGAAACTTTTTTTAAAAATATCTTTCAGTTGCACACAATACCTTTATTCCATTTGTTTATTTTTATGTGGTGCTGAGGATCGAACCCAATCAAGGCCTCGCACATGCTAGGAGAGCACTTTACCACGGAGGCCACAACCCCAAAACACTTTCTAAGAATGCTACATATGAATTTCATATAAACTGCTCAAAAAAAAAAATTGTAATTTGGTGTTACTATCAATAGAATAAAAAAATTATATAAAAATACTAACAATAAAGCCAAAATGGCAAGAATATATGCATTTTCTATAACAATGTATAGTAATAACAGAAGTTCATAATGCTAATAAAGTTATTTACAGATAAAATGATATCATGTTATCACAGAAGCAGCAGGACTGGCATATGGTGGTAATTATTGATGATGGATAAGGAGTACCTCATACCATTTTCTCCAATTCTGTATGTGTTGGTCTGGAAAGTTTTCTGACTCACAACTCGGTACTAGTTTAAGACTAATTTTTCTATTTATTAGAATTTGTTGTTCTGGCTCATAACATCAGCCTGAAAGCAATCCCCTCCTCCACCCCCCAAATATTCCTAAACTGTATAAAACAAAAAGATAATTTACCTTAGATTTTGTTGAGTCACTAGTGGCTGAATCTGAGAAGTTAAATAAAACATGGTCAGTATTAGCCAATCTTTCCTGCTTTCAACAAACAATGCAAAACTTATGGAGAAGACAGGCACAGAACAAATGTGAAAGCAAAACTCAAAACAAGAGAACACAGTGGATAGTCAGAGCTCACAAAGATGCAAGCTGCACCACAGAAAGCCACCGCCATGAAAGGATGCTGTGAATTGTAGGCAGAACCAGCTCAATGATAGGAATGGCAAAGGAGCCCTGTACTAAACAAAAACAGAAATACTAATGTTTATTTTCTAAATATTAAATCTAGCAATAAAGAAGCTTGAAGACCTTCTAAGAATTATATCATGTACCACATCCTGTATCTGAAACTGATACACAATGTAGAACTTTTAAGATTGTTGGCTTTCCTAGCTACCAATTGAAACACTCATATTGGTATATTTGTTTATTTTTGTCAGACTTAAATATTATAAGCATATACTGTATGCATATGGATACAAAAAGAGGCATTAGGATAATCCTGCTATCAGGTCACTTTGATTTTTATTAGATAATGTTGATTTTTGTGCTTCAGACCCCAGTTTCATGTCAGGGATCTTTTTGACTAGTTTGGTTAAATTGCTACCAGTTTTATAATTATCTATTAACAGACGCTATTATGGAAATGGAAAAATGGAGACCATAATTTTACTGTCTGGCAAAAACTCAGATTATACAATTATAAAGAGGGTAGAACGGGGCTAGCACTATTTAGAATAATACGAATTTTGAAATTTTATCTTTCAACTTCTGGGAAATTGATTTTCAAAATTAATGAGCTGAGCCCCATGCCACACCCCTTTTAACACATGGCTAAATGCTTTATGACTTTAAGAACTGGTAGACCATACCATGCTATTTCTCCTCAGGGTCTGCTTCAGAAATAACAAGAAACAGCAAAAAACTTTTAAGAAAGTAGTATTGATCTGTTTTACAATATTCTTAAGAGAAACTTTACACCACAGATCAACTGTGTTTGCATTTACAAGAATCGGGGGTTTCTGCAGACAAGGCAGCTACAGTGTGGACAACAATCCTCCTTCTTTCTACAGTTCCAGCTGTCCATCAGGGACATCACAGAATCCACTAGTGACATTACCGTGTGATAGACTCCTCCCACTTCGCCTGTTCAACATCAGTATAGATTTGCCTGTGTCAGTAAGTGCTGAAAAAACCCTTTAGGACTAAAACAAGAACTAGAGACAAAGGGAGAACATTGTGTGAAACAACATGCTAGATTAGTGCAACAGTCTGGCAGGAGAAACTTTTCATCAAAAGAGCCTATAAAAACTAATACTTAACCAAGCATTAGGGTGGCAATAGGAAACAGAAGAAAATAAAGGTCAAAAGAGATTGACTTTTACTGTGATATCTATAGTGACAGATAATACACTGTACTTGAGAATGGTGTCCATTAGCAGTTTGACACATGTAACTTGCTGCTCTTAAACACAACTTCTAGGTCAGGAATAAGAACTACATATACAGTCTAGATCATACTTTCTGCCATCACAGCAACCACATATTCAGTAGCATAAATCTGTTTTACCTTGTGATGACTATTACATGGAAACTGTGAATTAAAAAAAAAAAAACAAAAAAACAGTGGTTTGCATGCTCATTTCCCTCATATTTCCATTCTGACAAACATTACAACTCCATGCATTGTCAATGGCATTATAGGCACTGGAAGATAATTAAGATCAATCAGGAAAGGAAGATTATTTATTAGTAGAAAGGAAAAAAAGAAAAAGAATAAAATCATAGTGAATCATTACTCATGACTGATTTGTTCTTTCATGTTACAAGAATGTAGCTTTTAACCTAGACACAATATTGCCCAGGCAAGAGTTACCTGATACATCTCCAGGGGAGACTCCTGTCCTTCCAATGTTGGTGAGTAAATGATCTATGTTTGGCACTGGCTGGGAGTCTACTGTGTTTTCCTCCTGCACTGAGGTCTATGGTTAACAAACAAAGATCTCTTCATCATCTCTTCAAAGATATTTTAAAATTTAAACAACATTTTAGTAAAAAATACATTACTGAAGGAGCGCTTATGCTTAACATTTTTATATTGGTTATACATCATTAACTGCAAAAAAAGCTTCATATGATCAGAGACTAAGGAGCTAGAGACCTGCTTCCAGGATGCAAAGCGGGCAATAGCATACAAAGCAGGAGGCTGACACTGTTGTAGCATCAGGATCTTGAATCCCAAATGAAAATAACTGAGTGCAAATGCTGCTGCACAATACTTACAAGAGGCTCTTCAGCACCCTCTTCCGTGAAAAACCAGTCATGCTAAAATTTAAAATAAAAGAGGTGAAAAGAAAAATTAAATAATCCCCTAAATATACTTTATATCTTGGAGGATAGTTTTTTTTAGACAAAGGAAAAAAAAAAGACCAAATTCTATCCTACCAAGTATCAGCTGCTCATGAAAATGAATGGTCTCAGAGATGAAGAGTGAACTTACATGCTGGATGAGTGTCTCTACAATCTTGTACTGGTCGGGCATGTGTGTGACCATGTGGGTCATGTTGTCTTCTGATGTTCGCACTAGAGTTGGACCAAAAACAATTGCTAGGTTTCTTGGTTCCATCTGAAAGAATAAATGATGGTGCAAAATTTTAAAAAAAAATTTTAATATAAAAATTCCCTTTGCAGGTCTGGCACTTTAGATCTAAAAAGTTATTTTTGATAGAGAAAAAAAATACAAAGCAATTTTTTTAAATCCTTTGTAGTCCTATCACAATTTAGGACATTGCCTGACACTGCTGTTATCGTCTGGATCTGCAGGCAATAGGGGTTGATACTGCTCATTTCATAATTCAACCTTATTATAATTGAGTGCTATTGTCTTCCAGATCATGCACAGCCACTGAACTGACCTGAATATATACATTATTCTCTACCTTAAACTGAAATCACTCTGAAGAAAGGGAGTGATTGTGGTATTCCTAGCTTCTGGTGTTCTCTTATTTTCTTCTCAGTCTTGTTGATTTCTGGAGAACTTTAAGGAGTAATGCCACAAAATAAGAAAATCATCATTTTGCTAATACTGTAACGATTACCACTGAGGAAAAGGATGAATAATTATGTCACCAAATATAATGTGTGGATTTTGTCTAGATATTTAAACAAATAACTAAAGAGACATTTTAAAAATGAGTCAAACAGAACATGAATATTAATATTCTAGTAAATTTAGTTGTTTAATAATGTGGTGGTGTTAAAAGGGGGAGAAAAACCTGTTTAAAACAAAATATTATTTTTCACTGTATACCGTATATATACATCACCTGCTCAAAAAGGTGATATGTAGCTGAAAAAGTGTAATGTTTCTTTTTCATTTTCTTGCTGGATAAATATAACATGAATAACCTTCTTTAAAATAGTGATAACTGGCTGGGAGTGATGGTGCATGCATGTAAGCCCAGCAGCTAGGGAGGCTGAAGGATCACGAGTTCAAAGCCAGCCTCCGCAAAAGTGAGGTGCTAAGCAACTCAGTGAGACCTTGTCTCTAAATAAAATGCAAAATAGGCTGGGGATGTGGGTGGTGGGTGAGTGCCCCTGAGTTCAATCACCAGCACCCCACACCCCCAAAATAGTGACAACTGGTATTTGTAGATATTTTGCTTTTAAGAGTACTCTTCAACCTTAGAAAAGGGAAGCTCTCCCATGTTCTTGGATAGGCAGGATTAATATTGTCAAAATGGTCATACTACCAAAAATGCTACAAAGATATAATGCAATTCTTATTAAGGTTCTGATGATGTTCTTTATAGAAATGGAAAAAGAGGAGGTCCAGAATAACCAAACCAATCCTCAAGGAAAAAAGTGAAACAGGAGGCATCCTTATACCAGACCTTAAATTATACTCCAGACCTTAAATTATACTACAGAGCAATAGTAACAAAATTGGCATAGTATTAGCACAAAAACAGACACAAAGACACATGGTATAGAATAGAAGACTCAAAGACAAACCCACATAAATAGTTATCTCATACAGACAAAGATGCCATCAACATACATTGGAGAAAAGATATCCTCTTCAAAAAATGGTGCTGGAGAAACTGGAAATACATATGTAATAGAATGAAACTGAACCCGTTTCTCACCCTGCACAAAACTCAAGTCAAAGTGGATCAAGGACCTATGCATTAGACCACAGATCCTGTGCTTACAAGAAGAAAAAGTAGGCCCAAATTCCATCATGTTGGCTTAGGAATGGAATTCCTCAACAAGAGCACAAGAAATAACATCAAAAATCAATAAATGGGATGTTATCAAACTACTAAAGCTTCTTCACAGCAAAGGAAACAAGACCATGAAGAGAGAGCCTACAGAATGGGAGAAAATCTTTGCCATCTGCACCTCGGAGCATTAATCCACAGAATATAGAAAGAACTCAAAAAACTTACCAAAAAAAGCAAATAACCCAATCAATAAAAGGGCAAAGGAACTGAACAGGCACTTCACAGAAATACAAAAGGCCAAATATATGAAAAAAATGCTCAACATCTCTAGCAATTAGAGAAATGTAAACTAAAAACTACATTGAGATTCCATCTCACTCTAGTCAGAATGGCAATTTATCAAGAATACAATTAACAATACAATAAGTGTTGGCGAGAATGTGGGGGGAAAGGTACACTCATACATTGCTGGTGGGACTGCAAATTGGTGCAACCAGTATGAAGATTCCTCAGAAAAGGTGGAATGGAACCACTGTTTGACTCCTCAGTATATATGCAAAGGACTTTAAATCAGCATACTATAGTAACACAACCACATCAATGTTTATAGCAGCTTAATTCACAATAGCTAAGCTATGGAAACAACCTATGTGCCCATCAACAGACAAATGGATAAAGAAAATGTGCTGCATACTACACAATGGAATACTACTCAGCCATAAAAAATGAAATTATGGCATTTGCCAGTAATTGGATGGAACTAGAGACTATCATGCTAAGTGAAATAAATCCCAAAGAACCAAAGGCTGAATATTCTCTGATATATGGATGCTAACACACAATGAGGAGGTGGGGAGGGGAATAGGAAAGAGAGTGGAATAAACTTGACATAATTTTCCTTTGTTTATATATACATACATAACCAGGGTAAGTCTACATTATGTACAACCACACGAACAGGAAGTTATACTCCATGTATCTATAATATATCAAAATACATGATACTGTCACATATAAGTAAAAAGAACAAATAAAAAAGGAGTGCTCTTTAGCCAGTTTGATGTATTTTTAGAGTTTTTGTTGAATTCTTAAACCTATTTTTGACAATTGGGCACGAAGCAATGAAGGATTGTCGCTCGTTCCCCGCAACAAGGGTACGTGGGAGACCAGCCTGTCGTCTCCGTGGCACCAGCTGTCGGAACCGCCCTCCAACAGAGGTAGTGAAGCGCACTAGACCAGCTAGTGTCTCTGGGGCTGAGCGAGAGGGTTCCATTCAACCTGGCCCACAATCACACCGAGTTGGGAGATGAGTCAACCGTGAAAGTGCAATAATCTCAACTTTATTGTGTCAGGGACAAGGTTATATAGTGATAGGAGGGACTAAGAAGAGACAGTAGCAAGAACCAATAAATGGCAGTTACGTCACTATCACTAGGCAGATTTCAGATTAAACCATTAGGCGGGGCTAAAGTCAAAAGCCCTCGAATGCCAATCCAGCCAGGTCACATATACGGAAATGCTAACCCATGAGGCCGCCTCAGCCAACACCCAATAATGGCCGCGGTCCCAAGGGAGATAAAAGGTCCCAACAAAGGATATCTTTTAAACTAAAGCCACTGAAATTATATTTCTTAAACATGCACTTCACATACCTTATTTTTTTCCGAATTTTCTGCTACTGTCTTCAGATGAGCCGAAAGAAACTTAAGGGTTTCATAATGATGTTCAGGCAAATCGTGGATCTGAAACATATTATTTTATGATGTATTCAAGTGTTGCATTTTAGTTGTGCCTCCCAAACTGAAAAAATAATACCTACTAGTCTTTTCAATGTTTTCAGCCGATCTAGAGGATCTTCTTTACGATTGGCTTCAATAAAATCAGCATATTTATCTGACAACAATAAGAACAATAAAACAATTTATCTTTAGGTAACCCTGTAAAGGTTTAAACACAATGAAATGTAGAAGATTCTCAAATAACTTGGCCTTCGAAATGTAAATGTCTACAAATTACATTTTAGATAAAGTCTGAAGTTTAAAAACCATATAACAAATAGAAGGAAATTTTCTGTTCACACAGCCTGTCCAATTTTCCCCCCAACAACTACAGTGGCCCATGTAGCATTCAAATTTCTGTAAAAGTTTTCCTATTAATGGTATCCTATTATGTGTGAAAACTTTTTGACTAAAACAATAGTGAACAGGAAAATATATTTTTTTCCTGAATGGAAATATTTTTAGAAATTCTGTTTTTCACTGTATAACTAAACACAACCTCCTTTTTCCTTCAACAAAACATATTTTTTTGGTTCCATCAGTCTATGGTTTTCTAACAGTTGTAATGTGGACTGTTCCTCTGGCGGCTTTCATGGGAGTTAACTTACCATTTGTGAAGAGAGGTTCAGGGAGTTTTCTGAAGAAGGATTTTAGTAAACTGCTTATCACATTCAAATCTCGCCATTTCTAGGTAAGGAAAACAGAAATACAGTATTTTTTGGTCAATATTAGCAAAGGGGGGAAAACAGATCAGTTATTCAAATAGAAATAAACAAACTTACATCATCTTGTATATCAATATCAGCCATTCCCTTGTTGAGTTCTTCTTGCATACTTGAAATGGCTGCATTATTTCCAGGAACTCTGTAAATACCTGTATATTCGAGACCTCTTTCTTCAACTAATTTGCAACATATATCAACTATTAATGGAATATACTGCAAAACAAGAAATAAACATTTTTATTTAACACAACACAAAAATTTATGTTCAGATAGTAGTTCTATATCACAGCTACAAGTGCCCTTTCATCCAAAAGGAAATATGTAAATTGCCATTATGTAAAACATAGAAAATATAGACATTCAGACATTGGGAATACATGGAACCAACAAGACATTTTTGAGAGAGTGGGAAAAGAATGAATAGGCCAACACAGAACATAAAAGGCCCTCAAGGGAGATAATCTAGAAAGGAAAGGAACAATTAAGGATGTAGAAACAGTTTAGGTGAATAAAGTCAAGAGAAGACATGGGATAGTGTAGATCAATCAACTCACAATATGCACCTTAGCATGGAGTTGTAAACAAATATACGTGTACTTAATCAGGTTATTGTCATACTTGTAAGATGCAAAAGACAAAATAAATTCATATTGACCCTTTTTGATACCTTTTTTTTTGGGGGGGGGGGCGTATGCTAGGGATTGAACATGAGACCTTGAGCTTGGAAGGCTACCAACTGGGTTATACTCCCAGCCCTCAGACACATTCTTATTAACTAAATAATTCTATTTTAGAGTTAATACATTGGAAAAAAGTATCATATATAAAATTACTTGATATATAAAGGTCAGAGTAACTCGTGGAAACTAAGGTCTGGATGAAGAGGAAAATGCTCAACAGAGGAAGCAGTCCCTATTATCTGAAAGGCTTTACACTCAGATCCTATAATTACAGATGAATGAATGAATTCAGGAAACCCAGCTGGTTGGTGTCTCCTACCCGATTAGTATGAGCTGGCGGACAATCATCCAGTCGGACGCCAAATGTTCCTGTAGCAGTAGGCTTTTTCTCAAATGTCTTTCTCATAATGCTTGGAATGCCTTTTCTCCACGTGCCTTTGTCTTTTGGGGGACTGGTATCATCTTTTGATTGTTATTGAAAATAAAATCACATAATAAAGAAAACAGAAATAAGAGTATTTAAATCATGACTCTAACAATCCTTTATATTAATTGGAATCTTCTTATGTAAAACACCTTGCATTTATCTAAAATATTTAAATCTCTTCCTAAATGGCCATTCCCTTTAACCTTCCATATAATGTAACAGATATCAATAATACTTCTTCACCCTTTTACAGTCCATATCATGATTTTCTTTAAAACAGCAAGGAAGTACAGTCAACAAAACTACTGGTTCCATTTCACAATGGTAGCATCGGCATCCTGAGTCTTTCAAATCTACCATGTCTCTTATGTGTTACATTCTCCTTTACCTTGTTTTGATTACAGAATCTGGTGTCTTGGGCCTCACCTTAAAGGTCCCATTAGCCTATACTAGGTCTCTAAGCTAGCTGACACTGGGTCTGAGTCAGTAGAAATGGTACAGAAAAACATGAAAATACCTTTAAGATCCCAATTTTAAACACTTGGTTAAATTTACCCAAGAAAGCTAACATCAGTACCTTTGCTGAGAAGTTTCCTTTCAGATTCTTCCTTTGGAGAATGTGGGCTTTGAGTCTTTGGCTCTGATTTAGCACCAAGTAAAGTTTGCCTGATGCTGAGACTCTGGCGAGGTGTTTTTGGCAACTGTTCTGCTTTGCTGCTAAAAGAAATAAACATTTCTTAATGGTTTCCTATTTTACATCCAAATTAACTGTAGGCAGGAAGGGATTCTCACCTCATCAGATTGTTATATTCTTTTATTCTCCGACTAATTAAATCCCTGTTAGTAACTCCAGTGTCCTACAGAATAAACAGAAGGTAATATTAAAAAGTCAATTCCAAACATAAATAGAAGATCCTTATGAGTGGGGCCATTTTAAAGTCTCTATATAACATCACAATGTGAAAAATGTTCCAATTACCTCCTGACATTGCCAAAAGATTTATTTTCTGTATTCACGCAATAATTAGAATAGTTCCAGCAGGTAAGAAGTTGTTCAATACTTATTGATCTGTCATTCTAAATAAATGGCAGGGCAGCAGAGTTTAATATTAAATGATCAGCACTTATTACTCTTGAATAAAAGATGGAAAAATACTGCCAGAATTTACTAATTAATAATTTGTAGGTATTAATAATTTGTAGTAACAGTGAGATTGAGGGTCAGTTAGTATCAGAAGGGGCAGATTATCAAGAACTTGTTTTTTTAACCTCAGGGGGTTAATGTTTATAATATGATAAATCCAAAGCTGAACATAATTTTTTCCTAGTGATTCCAATTATACATTGATGCGTATCCTCAATTTTTTTAGCTTATTCTGCTTATAATGAAAGACAATTTACAAAGAATTTTGATTGTTTTATTCCAAAGTTTTCAATGGACTTTTCCAATGGATCAGATGAGTAAGATCTAGAATAAGATTGCCTTAATTTAAATCCTCTTACATTAAATTTGTAATCCTGAGGAAATTATTTAATCTATATTTGACAGTTTTCTTATATTAATAGGACACATTTTATATGATTGCTAAGATTAATTCATGTAAAATGTTTATAAATGGTGTCTGCCAGGGCTGGGATTGTGGCTCAGTGGTACAGCACTTGCCTCGCAGCCTTGCATGTATAGGGCACTGGGTTCAACAATGATGATTGACACTGAGTAAATGTTTATTAACTGCCAGGCATTATGTTACATTCTTCACAAGCAGTATCTCCATCAAACCTCAAAACGGTTGTTTCAGTTGAAATCATCTGAAGGAATTTTAATGATATAGCTGGTATTTATTAAATGGGAACTCCTTTAAACCATTACTTAAAGCTGAATCTACATCTGTGAATTATTCTCCCTGTTTCTTTTACAGAATTTAGGTCTGATGTTGTCTACAGTAAGCGGTGGCAAAACAAATGTTGTGTTGATAAAGATCTGGTATTAATTTTTAACTATCATCAAGGCAGGGGGAAAACTACCAGAGGAAGAAGCAACAGGCACTTTTCCTCATGGTATTAAGTTTTCATAATTTGAATTATATTACAATGAAAATGATTAAACTGGAGAACATAATTTGTATGGCTTTACAAGGAACATTCTGAATAATGTGAGCAAAAGAAAAGAATCTGGTGTGCTTTGGGGGGGTCAGGACATAAAAAGTGAGAATAATGTGGGAGGAAATGAAGGAAAAAAAAGTAGTACTCTTGAGCAAAAGTTTGATTTCATCATTGCTGGGGTTTTTTTCCCCACAGAGTTTATAGCTATATACCTTTAAAAACTATCTTTACTACTGAACCCTGCTATAAACTCCAGAAACTTTATTCCCTGTTAAAAATAAAAGCTGGTTTATAATTTTAGATAATGTACATTTTCTTAGAAACCAACTACTATACTACCCTAGGCTATATTTTTGCCCATACAATTCAATTAACAAGAATCATGCCAGTATCTCTGCCTTTATATAGTATTTTTTTTCCCCACAGTATTGGGGATTGAAAACAGGGGCACTCCAACAGTGAACTATATATCCTCAGTCCTTTTTAAAATTTTAAACAGGATCTTGCTAAGTTGCTGAGGCTGGCCTTGAATTTGTGATCCTCCTGAGTCACTGTGATTGCAGGTGTGTATATTTTCATATATGTGTATATTGCAGGTGTGTAACCTAAGTCCACAATAATTCTGCTTTTGAAAGCAGAGAACAGACACAGAAGAATTTGGACATAAAGGTTCAATTAACCCTCTCTATCCACAAGTCCCTCATCTGAAATAGACTTTTTTTCTTATTATTCCCTTAACGATACAGTGTAACAACGATTTGCTTAGCATTCACATGGTATTAGGTATTTTAGGTACAAATTTAAAGTACACAGGATCATGTTTGTAGGACATACGCAAATACTATACCATTTTATATAACAGACTTGAGCATCTGCAGATTATGGTAGCCAGGAAGGGTCCTAGAACCAATCCTCCACATGTAGCAAGGGATGACTAAATGATCAGGACTAAGAACGTGGGTCTCCTACCTGTGGTTTATTGCTTCTGAGAAGGTCTGCAAAATATGAATAGTCTATGTTTCTAGTTCAGTAATGGAAATTTTTTCAATAAGTGAAAATAATCTAATAAGGTACACTTGAGCTTTCATTTTGATTGTCACATTTTTTAAAAAACATTATAATGTGCAATTTTTACTTAAAAAATGATCAGATTCTTAACACCTACCTCTTCGTTTAGGTTGCTACTTTCCTGGATAGTCTTGATCCATGCTAACATATCATCTCTGTCTTCTGCCTGAAATAGACATTCACAATCGGATGTGGTAAGTCGAAACACATTTTTCCTCTTGGTCTCACTGTAAGAGATGTCTATCAGGCAAGCATTAACACTGATGGGTTGCTCTTCCTCAGAAGGAGGCATCTGCTCTCTCTTATCTTTGTACAAGTACAGAGAATGGCCCCGAAGTACAACATACATCTGTTTCCAAGGACGAATACTTCCACCAACACGCTGGAAAACACAAATCATTCCATGAATATATAACATACGGCTAAATCTTTGTGACAGGATAAGCATATTAAACAACACCTTTAACATGTGCATACAGACACAAACACACACCTAGTATAGAAGGTGTCTAATTTACCTTAATATATGTTTTGTATATATAAGCAAATTAGGCAATGTATTCATATCAAAATTGAGGATAGTGAAATGCTAACTTTAGTTGGGAAGATAAAATGAAAAAAAAATTAAAGTTTTGCAAAATATATTTAAAATGCCAAGGAAGTGAAAAACTTAAAAAATCAATCAGAAAAATCTCTAGATAAAGTGGATCTTAGCTTAAAAATGATAAACATTGCAGAGAGATTTCCAAAACGACATGTACAAATGATGAATTAAGTTACCAAAGTTGATCAACTTTATATGTATGGCAAAGCAAAAATATCCATATCCAAATTAAGTCCTATAAAAAATTTTAAACTCTTACAATATTAAAATGTTCTCATAAACAAGCTGACAAATATTATAGGAAATTCTTTATTATATTTGGAGTCTACCTGATGAAGCATATATTGGTATTCATTTATATAACCTAATATTTGTAAAATAAAATAAGAAAATTATAAAGGCAACTTAACAACAAAAATTATGAATAGGAGAAATGCCACTTCGTAAAGGCCTACTCTGTCATTATCTATGGCTAGTAAACTAATAAGAGAGTTCCTTCTTATTTTTACCTTAGCAGAATATAAGAGAATATATTCTACCTATTGTGAATACAAAGACTAAAATATAAAAAAAAAAATCAATAATTAGAATTTTCTTAAATAATCTTCCCTTTATGTAGAAGGAGATATTTTTCCCTTTAATCTGGACATCTTTTCATTTTACACATAATGCAGTGTGTTTTGTTGGGGCCTGCATTCCTGACATTTACAGGAGCTGAGTGAACTCACTACCTTGCCCTTATCGGTGACAAGTGGTCGGAAATGGAGCCACCCTTCTTTTGCAGCATCACTGAAAACCTCTGAAGAAGAATCTTTTCTGGATCCAGAGTCTTCTGATGACTTTTGACTATCTGTGATCTACAGAAAAAGCCAAGAAAACATAGTCAAATGTCAGCTTTTTCCTTTATAAATATTTGTATGCTTGAAGTTGCTTTGCCAAAAGTCTTATGTTCCAAGTGAAGAGCTATTTTTGGAAGATCCTAACTTCCTAATTGCATAAGAAATATTTCTAGTCTTATTTAAAAAAATATTATTAAAGTCATCTGAAGGAATTTAAAAATATAAACTGATTTTTCCTGCTTTCATGAATTCATATTTTAGCAGGAAAAAATGATCAGTTTGAGATTTATGACAACTGAAAAATGAAAATAGCAAGATGCAATAATCAAGGACTGAGTAGCAACTATAAGTTGGTGGTGCTGTGGCAAGGCCTCTCTGAAGAAGTAACATTTAGATGACATCTGGAGGAAAAAAGAGCCTGCCATAAAAGGCCAGAGGGATAAAAATTTCAGGGAGAATGTATGTTCATCATTATTATTTTAAATATCCACTGTTCAATGTGAGTTACTAGATGTTTTAGTTTAGGGTCCTTAGGCTATGGTAGGATAAGTAAAGGGAAACTGTTAAAAAGTGATGAAGCAGGAAGTAACATTATGTGTTCACATTTAGTTAAATTCAAAGATTTAACTGAATGCTACACAAGAATGGATTCTAAAAGGGCAAGACGAAAAGATGAATTACGCAAGTTATTGAAGGAATCAAAGTGACAGATGAGTGGCTTAGATAAGTGAAAAAAAGGGAGGTATGCAAAGATTGAGGGTATGTTTTAGAGAATAAATAGGATTGATGTGGGGGGAGAGTGAACTAAAAGAAACAAGACTAATTCCTAGAATGTGGCTTGAGCAACGGTGAACAGAAGTGAATTTATTCAGATGGGGAAAACTAAGTCTGAGGCAATCAAGATATATTGCTCATGTAAAGCTTGAACTATTCATTAAAAATCTCAATGAAAATGTCATATAGGCAGTATCTTACATGAGCTGCAGTTTGGGGAGAAGGTCAAAGCAACACAAATACTGAGATACCTCTGTGTAAGATCATCAAAGAAATCAGGTCAAAGCAACACAAATACTGAGATACCTCTGTGTAAGATCATCAAAGAAATCGGGGTAGATAAAAAATGGGTAAGAACAAGCTCGAAGCATTCCAACATTGTACATGCTAGGCATGAACAGAACAGCCAGTGAAATAGAGTTAGAGATAAAAGGAAAGCAGAAACAATGCTAAGATGGAATCCAACACACGGAAGTATTTCAAGAAGGGAGTGGAAAATTGTGTTGGATAATATTGAAAGGTCAAGTAAATTAAAAACCAAGTAATCGGGGGCTAGGGTTTTAGCTCAGTGGTAGAGCACTTGCCTAGCATGGGTGAGGCACTGGGTTCAATCCTTAGCACATTAAAATAAATAAAGGATTGTGTTCATCTACAACTTAAAAAAATTGAAAAAAAAAAATAATCATTAGTTTTGGAACTTGAATTGTCTCCAGTGACCTTGGCGTGGACAGTGCACTGAGAAGTAGAGAACAGACAATCTTTTCAAGGAGATTAATATAAAAAGTCGAGGTGAAAGAAGGAGTGCTATCTAGAGGAGAGAGTGGTTTCCAGAAGGTTTCCGCTTTAATGTAGGGAATAGTACAACATAACTATTATACAATGGTGAATGAGCCACTGGAAAGTGATTCTACAGAGGAAAAGGGGGCATGAGTGAGTGATGACTCAATCCAAAGGCCGTGGGTACTGGTTTTCCACAGGATAATGTGTATCAAGTAAAAAGATGTTTGAGATAAGGAAGGCAGAAAGTGTGGGCATAAATGCAGGTGACAGATACTTTTGGAGATGGTAAAGAAGGAAATTTCTGTCTAGTCATTTCTATTTTTCTTAAGGAAGCATGAGCGAAGGTTAGAGAACAACAGACAGAGGTGGGCTGAAGGAAAAGGGTGGAGGGAAGTCATGAAATAATTCTAAGGAGAGAAAAATAAACATACAACAAAATACAGAAGGATTGCTGGTAAGTTAGATTGGGGGCCATAAATTGAAAAAATCAGCAGTGTGTGAATGTGTGTAGAAACTAGAAACATTAACATTTTCCAAAATGTAGTCAACAGTTACAGTATAAAAGTTATATGATATTTAAATATTAAATATCCAGTGGATAAAATATTTCTTTATGAAAAGTAAACTACTAAGGTAATATTTATTTGCTTGATGTTTTAAAAATATTGAATACTAACCTTGATGCCCTTCAGGCTAGATACATGCTTAAAGGATCTGTTGGAAAAGAAGTGTATTTGCAATTAGTACAAAAACACTTTAATGTAAGAATTTGAAGACTAAAAATAACCTTTTAATTAAGGAGCTGATATTTTATCATTATCATGTTAAAAGTTCATTATTCAATGTAAATGAAAAAAACCCATAATTTTATAAATACTTAAATTTTCAACGTAGAAACTTTCTTAGTTTATTTGGCAAATTAAAACTGTTTCTATGTAAAGTGTGGGATTTTCTTATCTAAGATCAAAGGAAAAAACCACTCAGGATAAACACTTGTCTTTCTGTTATTAGTTCATAGTGGCTATGAAGCTAGAATAAGGATTTCCACAATACTAATTATGCTCTGTAAGTAGCTGGTGCCAGCAGTCATCTAAGAGCGTGATGCATCTCCAAACATGGAGCTGGTGGGTATCCTGACCTGTAAATGCAGCACCCAGAGCACTGCCAGGTGATTCCAGCCCAGCACTACCCTCATGCCACAATGTAAGTGCTTTCAAGAAGGTGAATGACAAATATTGTCTCCAGAAAGGCTTAAGGTGACAGGTCAGCATTAAAGTATTCAAAATAACTTTTCAAAATTCATTTACAGAACTCAGAATTTTAAGATATTACTAAAAATGTCACTATCTCTCCTCACAGAAACCATAACAATCAACAAGGTAATTAGCAACAGATATACAATCTTGAATAGTATGGGGGGATACTACCTCTAAATTGAAGTATACAAAGAAGGGTGGCTAAATGCAGTTAAGTACAAAATGGACACAGAGAGGACACCATTTGTTATATATCTCAAAACTGCAGTTTATTGTTTGAGAGATCAAAACCAACCTCTCCTTGTTTGGAACAAGGAAAGGCTAGAGTCAGTGACAGAAACTTCAGATATGAGAAAAGAACGAGGAAACAAAATCCTGTTGTCTCTGTAGGAAGCAGTGAGCAGCTAGTGTAGGACAAAGGAGACTGAAATGTGGCAGTTACTGACATCTTTCAGTGAGGGGAAACTAAAGGCTAAAATAGCTCCCAAATCCAACCTGGGATCATTAGAAAAATTCCTGCTGGGCTAGAACACTGTGTTCTGGCCATACTTCACCACAGTGGCTGGCCCAACATTATAATGAAATAAAAATCTAATGAATACTTCAGAGTATGGTTATACAAAGATAATTTTAGAATCTGGTATATATGACCAGATGGATAAATTAATTGAATAGAGACCCAAAATAAAATACAAATAATTTAGTGTGTAATAAAGATGGTGTATCAGTGGGAAAAGAATGAATAGTCACAACAGATGCTTTGGGGACAACTAGAAAATCAAAGTTGTAAATATACAAAAAAGAAACACATAAGTAAACATTGTAAAATTTCATAATTCTGGAGTTAAGATTGACATATTCCATATGATTCAAAACCCCAAAACCATAAGCATATTTCCTAAATTTAACCACAGTAAACATTTTACATGTTTTTCATAGTTAAAAAAAAAAAAAGCCAAATAAAAATTCTGAATTGGGAACAGACTTGTAATGCTTATTACTGGAAAAGTGATAGTTTTGTTTAAATTAAGGTTATGCAGAAATCAATAAGAAAAACCAGCAGAAAATGGGCAAATGATATGAAAAAGCAGTTCATAAAAAATGTTAAATATATGAAATGATGTTCAATTGATGTTTCAAATTAAAATATAATATAAGATTATTTTTAAAATAAAAATATAATACATTGCATTGGTGAGTAATGGAGACTTCTATACATAGTTGGTGGGAATGTGACTTGATATAATCTTTATGAACAGCAACTGACAATAGATATTAAAATAAAAATATATACATATCCCTTGATGTACAATCCTAGTAAGACTTATTACTCAAACATGCTAAATTGACTTTGTACAATATAGTCAATGAAGTATTGTTGAAGCATAAGATTTGAGCAATCTAAATTTCTACTAATAAGATCTAGATTATGGATTAAATATTTTCAGTGGAAATATAAGCAATTATGAAAAAGAGTGGCAAGAATATTGAACTACAGGATCTCTTGATCCATATGCTCACCAACTCTATTTATCAAAATAATTAGAACACAAACACGTGTAAGTGTATATAAGTGATTTTATACATGGAATAGCTCTAGAATTATACACAAGAAAATACTATCAGTTATGCCTGAGTGGTAGTGAGAGGTTGCAGGTATGTGTATATATCCATACCATGTTTGTGTATTACTGACTTAAAAACTAAAAATCCAATTGGATATATTACCAACTAACAACTTTGATTTCATTTTTGCCTTTCTAATGACATGAAATTAGAAAAATCTAAGGTGTTAAATTCCATATCTATATGCCAAACTTATATTGAACACCCATCCATATACAAATATTTAAAATAGTACACCCAAGACTTACAATTTTGCATCTTCTCTATAATCATCCAGACCCTCATCATATGATTTTGATCTTTCTGTTTTTGAGTTGGGCTGGGCATCCAGGCTAGGTGGTCCAACAGATTCTGTAATTAGAACCCAATATTCATACATTTACAAGTGGTTTCCAGATTCTTTTAATGGTGAAAAGATCCGTTTGTTATATGATTTGTATAATCACTCTCTAAATGTACCTTGGTCGTGGGACAGCTGACGTCGAATTAAAGGAGCAGAAGTTGTGAGACTGGGAGGAACAGTTGCTATTGAGGGGACTTGACAGGTAGAGGCAGAGATAACAGCAGAAGCAGGGATATGGGCAATATCATGATCAATGCTAGGGCTAGTTGGCTCATCTATAAGAAATGGGAAGATAAACATTAGAAATATTAAAAACTCAAATGTATTAGTAATAGCCAATAATCATTACTACAAAATAAAGATTTCTTTTTAATATTTTTTTAGTTGTTGATGGACCTTATTTTATTCATTTATTTATATGCAGAACTGAGAATCAAACCCAGTGCCTCATACATGTTGGGCAAGTGCTCTACTACTTAGCCACAACCCCAGCCCCCAGATAAAGATCTTAATACTTAACCAACAAACCACACACAAATTATATATCTGATCTGCTAAAAATATTTACACAGCTTTTACTCCAGTAATTTCAAGTAATTCTCAGAATACAGCATAACAAATATTTTAAGTGAGTTGCTTTATCTACCAATCGATAACCAAAGTACCAAAGTTTATAGGTATTCAGAATTTAAACTTACCAAAGTAGAGCAATAATCATACAGTACCCTAAAAAAATACTTTTCAAATTTTAAATGCATTACAATTAATTAATTCAGAAAGCTAAGAAAGGTAATTTGGATAAGATTTACCTTTCAGTGTTTAGTTCGTTTCTTCTTCCCTCCCTACCACACAAACGCATCTTCAATTTTTGTTGAAAGATAATAAAGCTCAGTCTGTAGCTGTGGCTATTTTAATTGGTACCTTTGTGTAAACCACAAAAGGCACCCTCTTTCTCAGGTAGATGTTAGTTTTGATCTTCCCCATTTGCCTTCTTGAGCAGATACCGTTGTACCCTTGTAAAAAAATGAGTATCTCCTAGGTACTATGAATTTTAAGTTTCCCCAAACCTGTCTCTATCATATACAAATTCACATGCATGCATAACAGCCATCATATAGCCAACTTACTATTAGCACCATTACAAATACTTTGTATTATTCCTTCCTGTAATACTTGTGAAATCATAAGAAGTACTATTTCACAAAGACCAAGACAGATTAAATAACTTGTATAAAGTTTCAAAGCTTTAGGATGGAATTTGAACCCAGTTTGATACCTGAGGTCCTGCTCTGTTTGTCTTTCCTTTGGTAAACTTTTCAAAAGCTTAATCAAAATTTATAAAAACACTAGAAGTATAAATTCTAATATTTGATGTCAAGAGAATGTAATTTAATAGAATAATGGAACTATAATCTTTAAAATTAAATGTCTTATGATACCCTTTATATTACAATGATAAAATGGTTTTAATTTTTTAAATTCTAATTTGTTATATATGACAGCAGAATGCTCTCAATTCACATTACACATATAGAGCACAATTTTTCATATCTGGTTGTACACAAAGTAGTCACGCTATTTAGATCTTCATACATGTACTTGGGGTATTGATGTCATCTCATTCCACCGTCTTTCCTACCCCCATGCCCCCCTCATACTCCATTCCCTTTTATTCTACCTAGAGTTCCTGTAATCCTCCCATGCTTCCCCCTCCCCCAACCCCATTATGAATCAACATCTTTATATCAGAGAAAACATTCGGCATGTTTTTTTTGGGGACTGGCTAACTTCAATTAGCATTATTTTCTCCAACTCCATTCATTTACCTGAAAATGCCATGATTTTATTCTCTTTTAATGCTGAATAGTATTCCATTGTGTATATATACCACATTTTCATTATCCATTCATCTATTGAAGGGCATCTAGGTTGGTTCCACAGTTTAGCTATTGTGAATTGTGCTGCTATAAACATTGATGTGGCTGTGTCTCTGTAGATTTTTTTTACTTAAAAGATCAAGCTATTGTAATTCTGACCAAATTCTAAGACTCCTGTATCACCCTAATGATTAGCAGTATTCCAACAAGGAGAGCTCATGACTATAAAAGTATAACATTTAAGTTTTATGCTAAATCAGTAAATTCTGAACATCTGAAACTTGTTTTCTGGTTTTGTAATTTTTATTAAAAGCACCTTTACATTTTAGCAAAAGAAAACATTATGAAAATCTTCAGGTCACTTTTACTAAGTATATGACAGTTTAACCAATAATTCTGTCTCTAAAAATAAGGAGATAAGTGAAGTTTTTAAACTAATTTAGTGAAGATAAACATTTATTACTAAAAATTATAGTATTTAAAACTATCATTAAGATTTAAATTATCAAAAATTTAAAAGTTTCTTCATATTATAGACACAGTAAGAAGGTTTTATAAAGATTCATAAATACTACAATGAATAGGAAAATACCATATTGTCTAGAAACGATCTGGCTTATGCAGTGTAACTGTATAACAGTTTAAAGAGATTTTTGTAGCAAAAACATTCAACTCACAAAATAGTTTACATGAGAGCAACTGAAAAAAATTGATAAGAAGAGAAAGATATAAAAACCTATTTTTAGGGGCTAGGATTGTGGCTCAGTGGTAGAGCGCTCTTGCCTCGCACGTGTGAGACACTTGAGTCCAATCCTCAGCACCACATAAAATAAATAAACAAAATAAAGGTACTGTGTCCATTTACAACTAAAAAAAAATTTAAGCCAATTTTTAAAAAATTGACAATATATTCCTATAAGATAACATTTTTCAAAGCCAAGAAACTATCTCTGGGCATATGTGGTCATCTATCTATTAAAGGGTGCCTATGAGATGCTGTGAAATAAATCTTTTAGGAGAATAATGACATGCCTTGTGAAGTAATTTTAAAAATGTGTATTATTTAAAATAAAACAGGGAATGAAATTACACTGTACATGGATTAGACATTAAATAAAATTTCAAAGGCAAGTTTTTTTTAAAAAAAATGAGTCTGGATTTGCTGGTGGTATTCATTCAACCTCTTTTGACTTACTATGTTTTGGAGGCTATTGTTTAAAACTGACAGATGGTTGTACACATTTATAAAGTATAACTGATGCTTTAATACACATATACATTGTGTAATGATCAAATTGGGGTGATTATCCATCATATGCATTTGTGGTAAGTACATTCAAAAATCTCTCTTCTAGCTATTTTGAAACATTATAGTCACTCTACTGTGCCACAGAACATCAGAAGTTATTCTCTTTGAAACTGATCACATTACGTTATGTGTTAGGTATGTCACAACAAATTCCACTACTATGTGTCGCTGTTATATACAAATAAAATTTATTTTTTTAAAAAAGTGATTCCTTCTATTTAAAAAAAACTCTGCATCCACTGAAAAATTTTCCCCCTTCCCTCATCACTCCCTGGTCTCTGGTAACCATTATTTTACTCTCCACTTCTATAAGGTCAACTTTTTCATATTTTACATATGAGTAAGATCCTGTGGTATTTATCTTTCTGCATTCAATGTATTTCTCACCTCAGTATAAGATGGCTATTATCAATAAGGCTATCAAGGCTGTGGAGAAAGGGGAACTCTTGACAGGAATGTAAATTTAGCACAACCATTATAGAACAGTGTGAAGTTCCTCAAAGATCTAAACATAGAATTACCATATGATCCAGTAATCCCACTGGTGCGCATATATCTAAAGGAAATGAAATTAGTATGTCAGAAAAATAACTGCAATACCCATGTTTACTGAGCACTATTCACAGCAGCCAAGATTTAGAATCAACCTAAATGCTAAGAATGATGAATGGATACAGAAAACCTGAACACTATTCATCCAGAAAAGGATGAAATCCTGTTTATTTGTCATGAAATGTATGGACATGCATGACATTTTATTTATCAAAGCAAACCAGACACAGAGAGACAATTACTGTACAAAAACACATTTTTGAAACACACTGAATTTAAGTAATTTTGGTCTTAAGTATGTTTCCAAAAAAGGGGTACAAAGAAACTCATCTTTTCTGGAGAGTAAGACTAAATAGAGGAAGCAGGGGAGAAAAGACACCATTGGAATTTACCCATTTCATTACTATTTGTATTCTTTACAATATATGCCTTTTATTAGAGTGTTAGAAAAAAAGAAAATCTAGGTATACTTCTAAAATATACACATTATCTCATATTTATGAATTATAATAATAAATACAATTCTTTATTGCCTTGGAAAATATAAAAGCTTTTCCATTGTATTAAAAATGCTATTTTTGTTGTGATTAATCCAAATTTAAAATCCTAATAATAACACACATTTAATTATTTAATTACCATGTGTAGATTATGTAAAAACAAAAATTCAGGTTTATCTAATTTCCCAAGGTAGGAAAACAGATAGTTGTTCAAAGGAAAAATAAGTCCACTGGGTTGTCATGTTTTCAATTTCTAGATTTTTAAATAATCAAACTTATAATTCACAAATATGTGTTTTACATGTTTTAGTTTAAATGTCTTAATGTAGTAAATGACATAACTAGAATAAAGATGACTGATTATTTTCAGAATATTTGTATTGACAGAATATTTTAGGGCTATAAGCTTGCTATTATCAAATCTTTCCCATTAAATGGAATTATATAATCAAAGAACTGGGGTTAAAAATGAAGACTTAATTCACTTTTTTCACTAAAAACCCCATAGCTCTTCATAACAAACAGAAGATTGAGGACATTGATGCTATTATGTATTTTTTTAAAAATTCAGTGTCATTGTTTCTTAACCTGTAAAAAAGTATAACACAATGTTCAAAAATTTTCTTTTGAAAAAGTGTTTTCCACAAATAACATGTATCACATAAATCAATTTGGATTTTTTTCCAAATGGAGATGTAAAGTTATTATTTTGCATTTATTATTTATGTGTGACTAAGAAATATTTACTATGACTTTTTACCAATTAAATGTTCTAGAAGGATAGCTAAGATTTCACAAATGAAGTTAAAAACAGAAACATACAAAAATTAAGCAAACATTGTGAAATTTTATGTATGACTGTTAAGAGTTATCAAGCACCAAATATAATACAAATATTAATTCAAAATGGATTAAAGACTTAAATGTAAGACATGAGACTATTAGAAGAAAGAAGAAAGCCCTCCAATGACATTAATTTGGGCAAGAAGTTTTTGGACAAAGAGCCTAAAATCAGAGGCAACTAAAGCAAAAATAGACAAGCTTAAAAGTTTCTGCATAGCAAAGGAAACAATCAAAGTAAAAAAAGGCAATCTACAGAATGAAAGAAAGTACTTGCAAACTATACATCTGACATGGTATTAATACCCATAATATATATGGAATGCAATAGCAGAAAACAAATAACCTGTTTGAAAAATGGGCTTGCATAGACATATTTCTTAAAAGAAGACAGAACTACCATATGATCCTGCTTTCCCACTACTACATATATATCCAAAGGTAAGGAAATCAGTATGTCAAACAAACATTTGCACTCCTGTGTTTACTGTAGCACTATTCACAGTTGCCAAAATATGGAATCAATCTAAGTGTCCATCATTGAACAAATAAATTTAAAAAATGTGGTATATGCACACAACAGAATACTATTCCCCCCCCCCCCAAAAAATGAAATTCTGCATGTGTAACAACAAAGCTTCGGAAGACATTGTGTTAAATGAAACAATCCAGGAACCCAAAGACAAATACCAGCTGAACTCACTCACAGGTGGAATCTAAAAAGTTGATCTCAAATAAATAAATAAATAAAATAAAATAAAATAAAAAAATAAAAAGCTGATCTCATAGAAGTAGACAGTAGAATAATGGTTACCAGAGGCAAGAGAAAGTAGAGGGTACAGGAGGATAAGGAGAGGATGATCAATAGATACAAAGTTATAGTTAAAAAAGAGAAATAAGGGTAACTATGCTTAATAATGATAATTATATATTTCAAAATATCTACCTGTTTTTGAATGCATTTATCACAAAATGATATATGGATGAGGTGGAAATGCTTATTTGACCATCACACAATGTATACATGTACCAAAACATCATACTGTACCCCCAAATAAGTGTAATTAGAGTCAATTAGAAACGAAAGCAACAAACAAAAAGCATGGAATGCAGTTTGTTTCTAGCTCCCTTTGACAAATATGCATATGTCCTCCTAATACCCAGTGTCCAGTACTGCAGGTTGGAACACAAAGGAAACAAAATCCTTCTAACATGAGCAGAGATAGGAGGATTTTTTCTCACAGATAAAGAATCACTCTAGAAAGAAGTATATAATCAATGTAGTTTAAATTTTATAATTATAGTTGAGAATAATTTTATACAATCAGTAGAATTATCAAAGTTTTCAATAGATTGTGGCAGAATAATCAGTTTCTTGATATAATTTTGTTTTCTATTTTACCTCTGCTACTTCTTCCCCAAATGACGTCACAAAAATTTAAGGTATATTAACATAATATTATTTGTTAAGTCAATAATAGAGTAAACTATAGATTGTAAGAGGCATAAATCTATACAAATTGGAAGAAATGATGACTAAAAATTATATATGCATTCCAAAAATGGTAACAGCTTGTATATGTATCTCTGTGTGTGTGTGCATATCTTTTTTTTTTTTTTTACTAAAAAAATGGAAACTGAATACTGGTTCAAAATTCCTGCCATAAAGGACATTCACTGCAAATGTCCTGAAAAGTCAATCTACACCTCCTATATCTGTTTAAAATCTTTGAAATTTTTCCTTGTCCTTAAAGGAAAAGGAGAATAAAAGCCACTTATAGATTTGTTTTAAATGTGATAAACATTCTTTCTTTTTGCCTTCCAAAGTATATGTTCTGTTTAAGTCAAATGACGTGAACAACAAGTATATAAAGCCAAGTTATCTTTTTTATTTTTAAGACAGCATCTCTTTTACCCAGGCTGGCCTCCAACTTCTAGTGGGCTCAACTGATTCCCCTGCCTCAAGTTCCTGAGCACAATTTTTACTACTCCAATGTCATCTGATTTTAACATTCTTATTATGTAGAAAGAAAATATGATATATTAAAGAAAATATGGTAAGATCTCACAAGCCTATGAAATATAGTCACAGGTGATAGGACTCTTTATATTTTAAAAGGTCATAAAACAATCATTAGCCCTCAGCTGCTTTCTATAAAATATCTATTCTAAATGATATATTAAGTTCCATCTATAACAAGCTTCAAGGTTCTACTATTCACTGAGCTTGGCCTTAAAGATACATATGAACATCCGATTTTGGTTAAGATTCCCCACAATGTTTACAACTTGAATATATCATATTTATAAAAATTCTAAATTTTATGGAACCTTTTCTTTTAAAGGTGATTTAGGTAATATAACCTGTTATTCTAATAGCGCAAAAGACTGAAGTTTCTCTAGAAAAGAAAAACGCAGAATTATTGCTCAAAGAGAAGCACATTATACTGTAAAATTATTGTAAACCTATGAGTTAACAGGGTGAGTAGAAGTATGCCCTTGTGGCAGAGTAAGGGCCTAATGTCATAAAACTCTGAAAGGTGCTCTTCGCAATGCCCTCTGTAGCAATGGTACCCTCAGTGGTGTGCTCTGTGGAATGACGATAGAGCCCCCATCTCTACTATTTAATTGTATGCTTTTAGGAAAGTTATTTAATCTCTCTATAGCTTAAAAGTTCTCATTTATCAATGAAGATAATAGTAGCAATGTTTTCAGATTATGTCTTAGAGCTGTACAGTAATTAAGAGAACTTTTTTGGGTTTTGCTATATATCTAGCCATCATTTCAAAAAAATATTCACTAAGTGAATGCCTTTTCTATGCCAAGCAGTGTTCTAAGGGATTGGGGACATCAAAGTGAACCAGAGATTAAAATTTAAATTTAAAATTTCAGCTTTCATGTACTTTTTATTTTGGTAATACAAAGAAACGTGATTAAAAGTACAAAACAGCCTCTGTGGGTATGTGTAGGGCACCTATTTTGGATAGGTTGGACAGGAAAGACTGTTTGGATAAGGTAATATCTAAGCAAAAGTCCAAAACAAAGGGAGGGAGACAGCCTTGTGATTATCTGTGGAATGTGTTCCAGGGCTGGGAACTGGCAGCATCAGAGACCTGTAGCAGGGCACACTTGGCATGTTCCACAATAGCAAGGAAGCTTGTGTGGCAGCAGATGGGATGCATGGAAGAATATCAAAACAAGAGATGGAATACTAAGCACTAAAGCTATTCCAACTGTTTTCTGACTCAGGTGAATCAACATCTGGGTACAACTGATTTATTGAGTCTCCTGGTTCCTGATGGTGGGAATTTGTTTCACCAAAATTAAAGTAAAAAATTTGTACTAAATACAAGTTTTTTAAAAAAAGAAAAACTGAAACCAGAAATAATTTTAAGGATAAAAGATGATGGTTCTGGTTGAAGCACAACCTATAAAATTCAGAACACATATTTTAAAATCACAGTGCAAGATTTCTATACCTGTGGAACTACAAATTTCTGATAAGACTTACATAGTTGATGTATTAGCCAATGACTCTAAATGAGCTCACCTATAAATGGGATGGAAGCCAAGGAATCTCCAGGCGGGCTGGTATTTGAGGCTTTCCTTTCCTCCATTCTTTTTATATGGACCTCTCGGCGCGCATCATTTGGCAACCAGCAGGTGGTATCTGACCCGGTATCCTGGTCATTTACTGCTAAGATGTAAGACTGATGCCTTAAAGGCTGTGGTGTTTGGCGACCAGATGGAGGTTTTTCTCTTAGGATGACAGTTTCTTTATTATCTAAAGCATTTGATTGCTGAAGTTCAGCCTCTTGTAAATTTGGATCTTGATTCCTTTGAATAAGAGAGAGTTCTAAACCTGAAGTGCCCACAGTCTCGCTCTTCTGAAGGCCAGGCTTAACAGAAGCTCCAGATAAAGAGAGGGCCTTCCCAGTCTCCACTTGGTGATCAGCGGTGCTTTCAGCTCTGAACCACGTCTGCTGATTCAATACACTGTTTTGATGCAAGTGATTTACCTGTCTTTGGTCTTTGATAGACACCAGTGAGTTCTGACTGAATGATGGTTTTGTGATATGTGTAGAAGGTGCTTTCAGAGAATTACTCCGGACTTTTACAAGAGGTGACCTGTCTTGTGAAATACCTCGTGGCAGTGATGTTCCACCAGTAGTTTGAAAATTCCTGTTGGACTGCGGTGTTTTTAGATCTGGTGGAATTTTTTTAAACTGTGACACAGATCCCACTCCTCTACCACTCATTCGCCTATTATCAGAATTAACAACACTTGGAGCCACGGTCAAATTTGAACCTCGAAAAGATTTATGAATTTCTTGTTGCCTGGGCCTTTCATAAATACCTCGTCTATCATCCTGTTCAGTAAACCCACTCCACTTATAAGTCTGTTTTCGCTCCCCATTTGAATCAGGTATTTGACTTTCAGAATTAACATTTTCTAAGGTTTCACCCTGTCCCTCAATGTAATCCCATGAACGAGTTCTATGATTACTGAAACTAACGGGTGGAGATGTCAGTGCGCCTTGAGATGCACTTCTTGGACAATACTTCATTAGCACAGAATCTTCCAGTCTTTCCTGGGAGACACTGCGTTGCCGAATCTGAGCAGACTGGGGCACTCGATCATGAGAGGTGCTTCGGCGTCGTACCTGCAAAGAAGTGCGGGTTGGTACCACCTGGTTATAATCTGTCGTGCTCTGAGATGCTGCTCTTAAACTATCCAATCTTTCTTGAATTGTCCGACAACCTATGTGCAATCGTCTGTTATCAATATACTCCTTGTAAGTTTTATAGTTTTTCCAGTCTATGTGCTGATGGGAATTTGGGGAATAGTGATTAACAGATACAGAAGGAGAATCTACAGCTTGAGATCTACTGCTTGAGATTCCTTCAGATTGTCCACTGTAATTTCCAGACTTAAGTAAAATTCCACAAGGTTCTAGTGACCTAGAACCTGCAGTCTGATGAATAAGATGGGCAGCAGGAATTGATGATGGTGGTGATGTGGTTCTTGACACTATTTTTAAAGGGTTCTGTTCACTTACACCATACCTCACTTCTTCAGTTCTGTGTGAAGGACCTGTATGGTTGTTTCTACTGGATAACAAGTCTACAACCTTCTCAGAAGGCACAATGACAGTCCTTACACTTTCATTGCAAACACACACTGCTGTGTTTGATTTTGCAACATCTGTTGGTGATGGAGGCACTTGTATTTCCATTCTATAAGCCCTGCCAGGTTGTGTCAGGACTGGTGTACTGGTTTGCTGTTTGCTCAATGACGAATCTGGAGGAGATATTTCAACTGGCTGTGCCATGGCTGAAGGGGCAGATGGCAACCAGGGATAGCAAACTGGTGGAGGTTCGGGTATATTACGGGCATTGCCGCTATAGGCTTCATTGCCTTTCAGGTAGGCATCTTGAGAATATGCCTGTATGGAAATGAGAGAAAAATATCACAAAACAAGTCCCATGTTTGTAGCTCACTATTTTACTTTAATATTTTTCCTTGATCCTGAATGACACTCACTATAGCTTGCATGCAAACACAACATGAGATATTCCACAAATCTAGAAAAAAGATTTTCTTGCAGAAATCAAATAGATTGTAGAAAGTGCAACATATAGGGATTACAATCACTTATTTTCTCAAAAGATGTAAGACAACATCAAATTTTCCCTAAGCAATTAGATATATAGCCATGTTGCTTCTAGAATTCTACTCATTCAAAGCTTTATGATTTTTCAGCAGTCGGCAGGTTAAATGGTCGCCTACTAAATCCCAGCAAAAGATTTTTTTCTATTGCCACAGAGGGTGAAAATATTAAAAATCTTAACCAGAAACATTTATTTTAAGCACAACTATAAATAATGAAATAAAACTATTGAAGTGTCTTTTCAATTAGCCACTCCAGAATCCATAATAATCCATTTGATAAATTAAGCCTTTCAACAGCCATGCTAAATATTTTAATATTTAAAATAACAGAATATGCATGTTAAAGAAATTAAGCACGTGTAATAAAGGCAAAAAATGGGGGAAAAGGAAATTCATCTTTCTGCATATAATTTACATTTTTTATTTTAAGTTCATGCAAAGTTATATAAATTTATTTGGTCTCTTATTTAATACAAAAAGACCTTTATTACTAACAGGCAGGCATGCAGCTCAAATTATTTTTTATCAACTATTTATGGATTGCAATATTTTAAAAAATTTAAGAAAAGTGAAATTAACTACAGAGACTACAAAACAGCTCATCAATGCAACACAGTACTATTTAGCATCTGGGAGTTAGGTGTGGTAACATATCTTCCCCTAATCAAAACAAGCTTAACTCAAGACTATCATCATTTTCTGTCTTTGCATTAGACAGCTTGCAAATCTCAAATGCAGCCAATAACATAACATAACATAACAACACAGCATAGCATAGCATAACATAACATCAAAGTACTAGAGAAAAGAAGAGGGTGAGAAACTTAAAAAAAAATACTGATGCAAGCAAATATTATGCTTTTAAACCAGTTATGTACAGGATACAAAAGCAAATCAAACAAACATTAAAAAGAAGGAAAGAAAACACCACTAAAGCTTTCTGAAAATTAGTAAGATTAACACTATAAAGAGATTTCTCTAAGCAAACTTACAGTTTTAATAGATTGGTTTATTACAAATCACTAAAAAACATGACTTTAAAAGCAAAGAAATGGCTACTGTGCATTTCTTACCAGAGCTGTGACATCCTTTGTAAATTGTAGCTAGCAGAAAATAGGAAAACATAGCAGAAGCTGCTTACTGATATAAAGACAGAATCATGTTGTCATATTGATGCTGGAAACAGCAAGCTAAAAATACATCTATACTGATTTCTCTGGAAGGTACCAAGAGAGGTAAAGGGCAGTGAAGCATAAAGAATAACTTCAGTATCCTTCTGAGCATCTTTTTCTCAAGCTCTTATCTGGGTCTTATTTGATTGGTCTACCACTCTTGAAGCAAAATAAATTTGGTGACGTGCATCCTTAACAGATTTTTTTTCTTCAGTATGCACTGCTATCTGATGATGTGCTACAAAGGCTTCCCTTCCACACGAGCAACATTGATGCCTCTCATTTCCCCTGAGCTTCTTCCATCTCTGCTATCCAGATGACGAAACGAATGCTCTATTATGCATTTAAAATAGTACAACCTCCTCCTTCCCCAGTAAATCAGAGCATAACCACAAGCTGTCAGCTGACTGCAGTTGCCTTTACACTATAATTTGGGTGAAAAAAGACTGTTTTGTTAAATAAATTTCACTCAGAAATTAAGACCTTTCAACACTGTACCTTTTGTGCTGTTTTATTAGTTTATTAAATGACTTCAAAATATACATACAAATATTACTTCCAGAGTAAAACTTACAATGAGTACTACAGAACAAAGACTGGAATGCAGTGAGAAATTAAATCTAGGTATATTAGAAGAAAATGTGCATACCATAACATTTTTACAGCATAAACACAATCAGAACATGCATCTTGCATCTTGGGTATGTGCATGGACATAACAAGCTTATCTTATTCAAATTGGCTGAGTGTACACCATTGCTTTTCTGTGACAGAAAAACTGCCTGAATGAGAGCATTCTGTAGTCTGGTGCAGTATTTCCTGCAGCAGGTTTGTGTAATCTCATTATGTACCACTTGAAAAGAAGGGCAGATCCCTATAGCCAGTGATATAGGAGAAGTTGGCAAGCTTCTGGACTTCTCAAAATCTCTGTATTAGTATACATTGTGAAACTTGAAGGAAAAGTAGGAACTTATTTACTATAGAACCTATCTATTTCCAAAGGTTTTTAAATGATTAGAATATCCTGCTTGGGAAATGCTGTTCTAGAACTAATAAGTTAAAGATACCTCTTTTATTCCAAATTTGAGGAGGAATATTATTTTAGTAATTTTAAATATTACTAAAATATTAAACTATTGAATACTTTTAAAATACGTATACTTCAGCTATGTATAAGAATCCTGTATAGCAAGTCTAAATGATAAATAGCCTACCTGTAGCCACAGGTCCCAACTTCTAAGTAAAGATATAACAAGGAATCCTTAAATTCATACACATGGACCATACATTAACAACAAATTAATTAAACAGAACATCTCACATATACTGAACTATTACCTAATATAAGCAAATACAGTTGAGATAATAAAATATGAATTCATTTAAGAACATTGCTAAATTTCCTCACATATTCTCAGTTGATGAACACCAAAAACCTTGTTTATACTATTTATTTTCTTATTTAAAGGCTCTTCATTTTCATATTTGGGGAAAATACTACTCCAAATTACTATCCATGGAGAAATAACAGTGCCCCTCAGGTCACTGTGGATTATTATGTGTTATACTGGCATATGGTGACTGGCAGGTCATAGACATTCCTGAGAAAATTCTGGAACATGTATGGCTATTCTGAGAGGTATGGTATACGACACAAATTATTTCCCAAATCACATTAGAGAAGTAAGTCAGGCCTATACAATAAGCATCTTAATGATTCCTTTTCGCCATGATACCTCTAAGTGTTCCCCTAGAAAACCACTGGCCTGCTGTAGGCTCCTTCTAGGAAGAAAGCATTCAAAGGGGCTTAGACAAATACTGGGTGGGTCATCTGGAATAGAACACAGCATGCGGCTCTTTGAGGTGAATATTAAATGCAAATGGTTTCATATTCTGGGAACAGATTTGAAAACTCTGTAACTTGCTCACAGCTGTCAGGTGTTCTCTGTGTCCTTGCTTACAAAGTAGCAAGTCTTTCATTGAATCATCATGGTCTGACAGTCAATGTTTTAACTACCCATTGGGAATCTTTGACTTGTCATTAAGTACCAATTAAATGGCACAAAATATCATTTAAACAAAATAATTATATTCTTTTTTTTAAAGTATTTCTTTAGTTGTGGATGGTCACAATATCTTTATTTTTTTAGAGTGGTGCTGAGGATCAAACCCAGTGCCTCATATGCTAGGCAACCACTCTACCACTGAGCTACAACCCCAGACCCAAAGTAATTATATTTTTATATAATGATGTCAAAACCATACTGTGTTAATAAGTTGTCTGAAATGGTATGATGAAACCAGTGTCATTAAGAATTGAATATTCAGGGCTGGGGATATAGCTCAGTTGGTACAATGCTTGCCTCATATGCATAAGGCTCTGGGTTTAATCCCCAGCACACACACACAAAAAAAATTGTATATTCAACTATTAACAAATTTTGGTTTTTACTTTTTAAACCCAAATGAATACTTTACAATATGTACATGTGTTTAAAAGATTAACACTTAAGTTTTTCCCCAAATAGAATATGGTAGTAAAAAAAAAAAAAAAAAAAAAAAAAAGCCAGTTCTTGTCATTTAGCCCCCTTTTCATACCACTTACCACTCCACACCCTGTCTTGAATTTCCTTTAGCCTTGCACTTAAGTTTTATATTTTGGAATTTACAGCTTATATTTTAAAATTGAAATCATCCCTAATGAAAATAAAATAGCAGAGACTTTGTTGTGCCTATTGCATCCAAAAATCTCTGAAACAAAAGCAAAAGGGTGAGGGAAAAATAAGAAAGATGACCCACAGAATTCTTCATTTGGAATCAGAATTGTAAAGAGCATATTAAATAAACTTTTATATTAATAGTCTGAGTCTTTAAGTATAGGTACCATGCCAAACAGAAACTAAATAATCCTAAAATAATCTTTCAGTTCAATTTTAAGAGTCACATCAAAATCACTATTATCATATCTATACCATTAAATGGTAAACAAATAAATAATAACAAAAACCCCAGCAAAATGCCCTACCGAACAAAGAGGCTGATGAGATTTTTAAAATTCTTGGCTATAGTTCATCTTTAAAAATTTATTAATTTAATGTCATTATTATGAAAAATAAATGAGAATAACCATCTGCCTGTTGATATACTAAAATGCAAGCTGACCATGCTACAGTGAAATACAGGAAAAAGGAATGGTACCGGTGGGAAGGGACAAATAGAGCCTTGGATGCAGTCCAGAGATGTTGAGTTAGAATAACGGCCCTGACACTAACTACAGCGTGACTTAAGGTAATCCCCCAACCCAGAAACAAATCTGTACTTGATGGCAGCACAACACTGTTTGTTGTTCGGAACAGGATTCAGCCTCACACTCACCTGAGTTCAAATCCTAGGACCAATGCTTTCTTCCTTATTCTATTAGACAAGGTATTTAACAGTGTTATTAACAAAAACAGCACAGAGCAGGCTAAAAATGCTCTGGTCAAACAACAAACCTACCCAAGAATCTCCAGAGTTAACAGAACTGATTAATTTAAACTCTGAATCCAATGAACCCAATGCTTAACAATATATCTTGTGTCACACATCAAGAAAAATGCCCAAATCTCATTCTCCTATCCCTATCTCATTTAAAGAAGGATTTGCTAATGGTCTCTTGTGATGCAATGGATAGCGCATTGGACTTCTGACCAAACCTGTACTAGCCATTCAAGAAAGGATTGCTGAAGTCAGTGCTATGGTCTGTTTGTGTGGCCCCACATTTCATATTTTGAAAGGTTATCACCTGAGTGATAAGTGTTAGGACATGAGGCCTTTGGGAGGTGATCAGGTCATGAGGATGGAGCCCTTATACATGAGATTAGTGCTCTTATGAAAGAGGCCCCACACAGCTGCCTTGGCCTTACTTACCACTAAGTAAGACACCATCCCTGAGGAAATATACCCTTACTAGAAAACTTGAGCTTTGAATTTCCCAGCTCCAGAACTGTGAAAAATAAATCTCTGTTGTTTATAAGCCACCCAGCCCATCAAAGGTATTCTGTTATAGCAGCCTGGATTAAGACAACCCCATTCTTTTTTTTTTTTTTCATCTTTCATACATTTGATTCAAGTGAGTTATGAACTTCCATTTTTACCCCAAATACAAATCCCATTCTTTAGGTTACTTGAAGGGTAGTGGCTATTTCATTCATGCACACTTGATAGCAAAACAAAACCTTTTTGTTCTTTTGGAAATGAAACAAGAAATATCTTTTTTATTATGTAGTAATTCCTTAAAACATGAATATGTATTTTTATCCTAGTTTAACATAGTATTATAAAATATTATCAAATGACTAGACTGTAATACTGTTCATTCTTTTAATCTAGAAAATATATTGGTTTAAAAAAGCTGCTACACACAGAAGTACTATAACCAGCATTAGTTTAAAAACATAAATTATTCTTAATTTTATTTCATACTTTCAACCTTCTATCAATCTATCACTATATAACTATCTAAATCAGACATTAAACCAAATAAAATTTTCTATGCCACCTCTCAAAGATGAGTTGAGCACTTCTAGAATAATTTGGTTCATACCTCATTTCAGGAAACAAACACCACATACTACCGAACCCTGCTGTTATCCAGGTAAGCACATATAAACTACTATGGGTTTTTCCATGGGTGAATGATTTTTACAGTGGCTGTAAAAATATCCATGTTATTTTTTTTTCCCTTTAAAATGAATATTTAACCTTACAGGGATAGGCACATATCTTAAAGTGCATTTTTTGAGTATCAATTTAAGATCAGTGTCCTTAAGTACTCCTGAAGGTTCCTAATAAAATATTTTAGCTCAAGGATCTGGGCTAGAGACACAGTACTTCTACATATGTTTTTTTAAAATCCCAAACTCTGTTATATAATAGCTCTAAAAATTGACACTTGTAGTAATTCTGGTGAAAAACAGTTTATGCAGAGAAGAAGTTGACATAGCCTAATGTCCTTTGTAGAACAATGTATGTTATGTATTAATTATATATATTTATACATATTAATTACATATGTATATGTAATTAATACACACACACACATACACACACTCCTTTGGCTTCCTAATGAAATGTGAATTAAGGCAAGGTTTAAAAACAGACTTTTGGGGCCAGGCACAGTGGCTCACACCTGCAATTCTAGCAGCTGGGGAGGCTGAAGCAGGAGGACTTTGAGTGCTAAGCCAGCCTCAGTAAGGTATCGAGGCCCATTGGTTTCAATGGCTGCTGCTCTAACACCATACTGAAGTATCAGGGTGGGTAATCTGTAACTATCTATGTGCCTAAGAAAATTGCTGCAGGGCTGGGGATGTGGCTCAAGCGGTAGCGCGTTCGCCTGGCATGTGTGCGGCCCGGGTTCGATCCTTAGCACCACATACAAACAAAAGATGTTGTGTACGCCAAAAACTAAAAAATAAACGTTAAAAATTCTCTTTCTCTCTCTCTCTCTTTAAAAAAGAAAAAAAAGAAAATTGCTGCAGACAGCTGCAACCAACTTCTTTCCTTCCTTCCGATGGTCACAATACTGCTATTTTATTTGTTTGTTTATTTATATATTTCTTTAGATGCTGATGATCCTTTATTTTATTCATTTATTTATATGTGGTACTGAGAAACGAACCCAGGGCCTCACACATGCTAGGCAAGTGCTCTTACCACTAAGCCACAACTCCAGCTCCACTATTTTATTTTTTTTTTATGTGGTGCTGAGGATGGAACCCAATGCCTTACATATGCTAGGGAAGCACTCTACTACTGAGCTACAACTGCAATCCCATGCACCTTCCTTCTTGAGCCTCCCCAATCCCACAGAACTGTGTACTTCAGAAAGGTAATGTGTTACCAGCAATAAGTCATTTCTATGTAAAATCAACACCCCTTGAAAACACTGCATTGATCTCCAGAGATTTCAATTTATTATATTTTACATGTCAGTGAATAATGAGAATCAAGGATCCACTTTAGCAACTTTTTTGTAAACAAAAAATTAAAGTATACAGAAGATTATTTAGGATTTTAGTTAAGCTAAGTTCAAACTAAGTTCCCTGTTTTTGTTTTATTTGTTCTTTTTAGTTACACATGATAGTAGAATCTATTTTGATAGATTTATTCCTTAATTTAGTAATAAGAAAAGTAAGCAATAATAAGTTATAATAGAAATAAGTAATAAGAAAAAACTCAATTATTCACACACACAAAAAAAAGAATTTTAAAAAATACTTCAGTATAAAGAACCAATGGATTGTACATTTTGAATGAATAAATTGTATAACTGAAAAAAAAAAATACTTCAGTGTCCATTCCTATTTCCTAGATCTATTGGAGATCAGTATGTTATTTAAAGTGCTTTCCTCAGTGTACTTTATCTACTGAACTACAAAGTGAATCAAAAGAAAATATGTTTTGCATGAAATTTATATTTTTATCACCTTAAATTTTACTTTCAGATATACTGAAGCTAAATAAAGGCGTTAAGTATTCCAATACATTTCTTCCTTTCATAAAAATCCAAAAAACATGTTTCACGTACATAATTTCATTTCTCCTAGCACAGCATATATTTTCCTTAAGTTATACATCCAATTCACTGTGGCCAATACTTCTAATGGAATGAATTGATACCCTTAACAAAACTGCTTGGTAATTTTAAATAGTGATAGTTATTAGAACATTAGGAAATGGCTTTCATAAAATTTCTGTGCTTGTATGTTTTTAAAAAATCGAATTCCTATGAATATGCACCTGCACTCTGATATTTGGCTTTTGTTCAAAGCATTACCTAGATGTAATGCTGGTCTCACCCTGAAGGACAACGTTGAGAGTTCACTGTGAAATCAATATCACTCAATTCTCATGTCACTTAATTGCAAGTAATTGACAAGTATTTTTTGTTTTTACAAAATGTAAATGAACTGGAGGACTTTTTTCTATAATTTTTTTAAATGTAATCCACCTCATCTCAAAACTATTTTATTAAAATTTCTGACTATAAACAATTCATACTTGAATAGATAAAAACTTACCACTTGGAGAATATCTTCATCTTTTGGCATAACACTAAGTTCCAATGTTGTATCACTGAAATTGAATATATACAAATACTATTTTAGGGGAGGTGGAAATGTATACAAAAGACTTAAAGAAAAAAGAGTTAACTCAAAAATATTTTTAAAATTGTTTCAGAGTTTAATTATTTTTAAATTTTTACTTTTCTAGATTGTATCACTAGAACAAAAATAAGTCTTTTCTATATAGGAAAAATAATGTACAAAAAAAGGACACACTGTCATATGTCTGTACTACTCATCAAGTCTTCTTTATTGTGTGCTTCAAATTTAGAAATATAGCGTTACTTATTATTTATTGTTTTATTCAAGACACAAAGAAATCAAGAGATTTTTATCACACAGTCTATCAAGTTAAAACTTGTTAAAATAGGGGCTGTGATTGTGGCTCGGTGGTAGAGAACTTGCCTTGCAAGTTTGAGGAACTGGGTTTGAATTCTCAACACCATAAATGAATGAATGAATGAATGAATGAATGAATGTCCGTCAACAACTAAAAAAAATTAAAAAAAAAAAACTTGTTAAAATAAAATAACTAAAGAACCCTCAAATTTAACTATTTGTGTGTATGTGTGGTCCTGTGGACTGAACCAAGGACCTTCAGCAAGCGAAGTATAAGCTCTACCAGCTCTAGGCTCTCAAATGTAACACTTTAAGCAATACTAAACATTCTGATTTTAAATATTGCCTCTGGCTTCATAGATGAAGCAAATCAGTTCACCACTGCAACTACTGAAATGATTCATTTTTAATAATTATAACAATATCATCTCAACTATTTGCTTTCATGCTGTGATTTAATTTTAGAATCTTTTCAGAAAAAGCTCAAAGCCTTATTTATTTTTGTGCTATGAAATTCCTGTTAAACACAATAGAGAAGTTTCTCTAGATTTAAAAAGGCTGAAAAGAGGATAAAAGTATAGCTCAGTGGTAGTGCACTTGCCTAGCATGTGCAAGACTCTGGGTTTTATCCCAACACCACAAAAGGGATAAATTAAATGGAATCCCATGATCCAGAATTACATTTAGATACAGCAAGGACAGTGGTGCTATCTCCACCAAGTGCTTCAATAGCTAATCTAATAAAATCATATTTTCCCCAATATAATTGGAAGATTCAGGGGGGGGGGACACAGCAAATCTAAAATTAATCCATCTCTTTTGGATAGATTTGAACCATTATTTTTAGGATCATAAATGTTGGGAGAATGGTATAACAACGAGAACCACAAGTTCTAATAAACTTAACTAGTAAAAGATGGAGGTACTTGTATTTCAATATTCAGAGTTGGCAGAAAATACACACCACTGTTTTAAAAAATTCTTCTGCAAGGAGATTTGCTACCAACTGTAGACAAAGAAATGAAACTTTTTAAAAGAAAATAAGATCATGAAAAAGTGTTTCTCTAATTTTCAAATTAATTTTATTGCAAAAAAAATTAAAAGACTATCATTCCAAAGTATTATTACTCTGAAAGATCTGTACCAGTAACAATGGGATTATGTGCATTTTAAAGAAAACAAAGATTAAGTGTGGTTACTTGGGAAAATAATATTTTTAAAGAAGAGATATTGACAAATACACTTAAAATCCTTAAATTATAGATTGACAAAATATTATTGTATTTATGAATGATCTCAATTATGAGGAAAAGAAAATGCCTCTCATTGAGGCCTTAAATTCACCACCAACATTAAGAGGCAAAATTTAAAGAGTTGTTTTCTCTAAGAATCTCATTAAATATTAAAAGCATTAAAGAGAATACGCTGAGATCAATTAATCATGATCATGTCATTTAATTTTAAATTAAAAAATGACAATTTATTAGGGCATTACCATAAATAATTTAGATTATAACATGAACTGCTTTAGACATGGCTAGAGGAGCTTGACAAAAATTTAGAAAACAAAACCTTTAATCAAGCTGTAGACAGTTGAGTCTAACTGACAAGAAACATTAAATATCCAAAAGTTATGGTATTTGAATATTGAAAGACCTCTTAGAATAGAGTGGTGATCTGGAAATTGGTCCCAAATTCATGGCCTATTCTTATTTTTAAAATTTTTATTTATTTTGTGGTTGTAGATAAACAAATTCTGTTTATTTTTATGTGGTGCTAAGTATAGAACCCGGTGCCTCATGCATGCTAAGCAAGTGCTCTACCACTGAACGACAGTCCTAGCCCCTTATGACCTATTACTGACAGAAACTTAATATAAGTGACCTTTTTGGCTTTTCATTTCTTCACTTGTAATTTAAAATTTGGTGGGTAAAAGAAACAGAGTACATTCAATTCAATTCTTTTTGAGGCCTAAAAATATGTATTTACCTTTATAACTCAAAATTCTATCATTCTACAGATTATAGGCAAACGAACTAAAAAAGGAATGTCTTGATCTGTTGGTTACAACAAATAAATTTAAGCCAAAAAGATTATTCAAAAAGATATCAGTAAGATAAATTTTTTTAAAATATCTTTTTAGTTGTAGTTGGACACAATACCTTTATTTTATTTATTTTTATGTAGTGCTAAGGATCGAACCCAGTACCTCACACATGCTAGGCAAGTGCTCTACCACTGAACTAAAACCCCAGCCCAAGATATATTAATTTTAATAAAACATATGAAAAGTAAAGTATCTTAGTAAGGTTTTTAAAATCAACTAGATATTTCTTTACAGTTACTTTAAACAAATTATATATTTGCCACTTCAAAAAAACTTGGAAATTTACAGTAAATCTAAAATGTGTGCCTCTCAGAATCTAAAAGGATTTTTAATTTTTTTTTTAAGTTGTAGGTGAACACAATGCCTTTATTTTTATTCATTTATTTTTATGTGGTGCTGAGGATCGAACCCAGTGTCTCACCTGCACTAGGCAAGCACTCTACCTCTGAGCCACAATCCCAGCCCTGTAAGAATCTAAAAGGATTTTAATCACAAATCTGACAAATTTGCCAAAGCAAAGCCACCTATTAGGTAGGTGATACTTGACAATTTTCAAACACATTATCTACTACAAAGCAAAGTTCCAATTGCCACGTCATCCAATTCCTTACAGGAATATGAGGCTATTAAATCTGCTTGCTACTGATTTATAAAACCCGTCTTTGGCCAAAATAAATCATGTTTCAAGAATCTTACCTGTTCTGAATTAGAGCAATTACTTGGGAATAGGTCTTTCCAATAACACTTTCTCCATTGACTTTTATAATTCGGTCACCTTCAAAGAGGAATAAAATGACACATGAGGAAGTCTTAAAGAAAGTCACTTTAGAATTATTTTAAAATATTTCTATATCTTTCCCACCCCTCCGAGTGCTGAGGACTAAACTCAGGACCTTGCTCATGCTAGGCAAGTGCTCTACCCAGCTCTTCCAGGGCTGCATCCCAGCCCTGAAAATGTCCTTATTTTTCATATATCTTTGTTCATATATTTTAAAGTACCTTTTACAAAAATGAATTTAAATATATTCAGCTAGTTATGAAATATAGCCACATTCTAATAAGAGTTCTCGACACTGAATTTAGAAAATTCAAAAGGTATAGTCACCATGTATCACAGCTACACTACTAACATTCCCGTAGGTTGTTTTGGAGTTACAGAACTACTAATTATCTCTCCATTTACACTGTCATATCTGATAGAGAAGGATATTCAACAGTTTCAAAAAATTGATGATTTTTTTTTCATCAGTGTCCTCAAATTTTAGTACAGCTGATTTTCTTTTAGTATTCTTTTGATCTATATGATTTATTGATTTGTCTGTACTATAAAACTAAAATATGGGTATTCACATGCTTTTTGACTCTATATATTAATTTGTTCTTCATTTTAATGGCAAAAAAGACTGGATTATTTAGAAAAACTCAAAGGAACAAAAAAGGAAAGAGATAAAGGACAGAGGAAAATAGGGGAAAAAATTACTTTGTGTTTCTCAAGGATCTCACTTCATCTTCTCTCTCTTGTGACACTGACAATATCATAGACGTTACATTCTATATAATGGAATACCATATGAACACTAACATACATATTAATTAGGCTTACTTTAAGTATGATGAGAAGGATAATTAAGATTTACATTAACACTGTATCTTAATAAATCTTAGCAATATTATTTGTAGCTAAAAATACATTTTATTCAAGACAGTAAATTTTTCATTGATTCCCATTTTAAATTATTTCATGTTTTTACACAAGGGAGAAAAGAATGACTATTTTAAAGCATTCACTCATCTATGACATCTCTAATTAGTTTATTAAAACCAGAAATCACAAAATATTTTAGAGGAAACAGCTACTAGATCCAACTAATTAGATCACATCCACTGATACCTGTAAATCAAGGGAGGCTACATGGAAACCTATTGTGCTGAAAATGAATTAATTCACCTCTGGCTGATCAGGCAACTTCCAGAACTTGGAGATCTGAAATTATTTCAATTATGTCAAATAAATATCTTCCATCAGTTTGCTATTTGGTAATCCTTTGTAGAATTCAATATATATGATTTCAATATATGAAAAATAGATCTTTATAAGAGCCATTTAGCCTGTTATCTGTGGGGTAACTAACAATTTATCAATTTATTAGTTTTCTTTGAACCCATTTATTTGAGTATCAAACATATAACTAGATACAAAGAAAAAGGGACAAACTCATAAAAGAAAAAGAAAAAATGTGGAACACAAAAAGATGAAAGAAGGGACTGGGGATATAGCTCAGTTGGTAGAGTGCTTGCCTCTCACGCACAAGGCCCTGGGTTAATCCTCAGCATCACCAAACTTTAAAAAAAAAAAAAAGTGGAAGAAGGAAGAAATGAAGTAAAAATAAAAGTAAAAGGTTTTGTTTAAAGCTAATTATCAGCACCTGTGCATAATCCAGCTTCAAAGGCAGGTCCTCCTTCTTTAACTTGTTTAACAAATATGGTATCCATTGGTTCCAAGCGGTTTCTTTGTTTTCCTATGGGAAAGAAAAAGCCCAAGGCATGATTTTACTTCACAATATTTTATCAAAATACCAAAATATTAATTCAGACAAGCAGAGATTTCTGAGGAAGCAATAAAAGCATATTTTTGAATCTGGATGATAAAGTCACAAAATAGGGCTTTTCATTAACTCTAACATTTATTTTGCTTCTTCCATAACACAGTGAAAGCTACATTTGATGGTTTCCATTTACTGTATGTCAATTCCATTCTGTATGTCAATTACTACACTATATACTATACATACTTTAAAACTGCTAATGTTCATAGCAAGTAAGTCTTACAACCACTATTGCATAAACAAGAAAACTGAGGGTCAGAGGGATTAAGTAAGTTCTCCAAAGTCACACAGCTAACAAGTGGCAAAGTTCATTATACAGGAAGTGCCAGGCTACTGCTTTTTAATTACTGCATTGTGCTAAGTATTAAAATATGATGAACAAGAGATTTCTTCCCTTCAAGGATACTGGGAGAGGAAAGACATACATATAAATATCGGTATACTATAAAAAACATACAAACACAAAACACAGTCATGGAAATGAGAACATGATCAACTCTGTAGTACAGTCAGGATTTCACAAGCTGTTGTCCATGGATCATCTGCATTAACAACTAAGGTGTTTGCTAAAAATGAATGTTCTGGAGTCCGAACAGAAATCTGCTTTGTTAACAAGTTTCCCAGGTGATCTTTATTTATACATGCTAAAATTTGAGCAAAACAGTTTCAGTAAAATAGAAGTCAATAGAAGATTGAGAGATGAGAGGACACTTTGGCTAATTGATAAATACTATAATAACTACTGTGGGAGGACAAAAAAGGTATATAAGAGTTCTAAAAGTGTGGTCCCCAGACCAACAGCATTAGTATCACCTGGGAAATGTGTTAGAAATGCAAATCTGTGGACCCATCTACTGAATTAGTCACTCTGAGGTGATTGTGATGCACACTCAAGTTTGAGAACCACTGAAGTAGAAGACACATTCAGTATGGACACTTAAAGAATATAACCACAAAAATGAGGTATATACATGTGTAGAGTAATACAATAGCAACGCTGGGCAGAAAATGTTGTTAAATAGCAATGCTGGGCAGAAAATGATTGTGAATATAAAGAATTCATAGCTATTATATACAAAACTAAATTTTATCACAGTGTATACACAAAGGCAGCTCTGAAGAAGTTTCTTAATGTTGAAATATCTATCAGTACCTCTAATCACACTCAGCTAATTAAACTACAAATTGTTTTTGTTTCAGAAGTCAGTAGACATGGGTTCAAATCCCACTTGAAATTTTCTGTGTGCCAGGTTTATTTTCTTCATATAACTTCTTACTCACTGCCTAAAATTACATTTGTATTCACTTACAGATTTGTTGTACAGCATTCCCACTAACATGAAGAGCAGGAAGTTTGCAAGCTCACTGATATCCGTAGCACCTAAAACAATGCCTGACATATAGCAGGCATTTAAGTAATTACTAAATAAATGTATTATTTAATTCATATGAGCCTTCAAGATGGGCATTTGTCTAACAACAAAAATTGCCATTTGTCTCACAAGAAAAAAGACTAAGTAACTTGCAAAGAGGACAAGTAGGGACTTGAACCCAGGTCTAAATTTACATATGACATTCCATGTTGCTTCAAAAGTAATTGAAAGTAATCCATTTGTTGAGCTGTACTGTAGTCATGAGTTGCATAATGAGTTTCAGTCAAGGAATAGGCCACATATACGCTATACCATATAGCGTAGGTGTGTAGCAGGCTACAATATCTAGGTTTACGTAAGTACGAACTATTTTCATTCACACAACAAAATCACCTAATGAAGCACTTAGCTTCTCAGAATATATTGCTGTTATGTGACAGATGACTATAATTTAAAAGGAAAAAAGTTCTTTTCAATTTAAATGCAAACACTGACTTCCAATCAAGTGGAAATTAATCAGGCTAGGCCCTTCTGTGGCCAACCCAACATTTACAACAGGTGGCATTAGAGGAAATTAATCTATCTCCTTGGCTAGAGATTTGAGGATTCAATAAGATTTACCGTATGAAGACACTGCTTTGATGGAAAGAGTTATATAACAAATGAGACTTTTTTTTTTTTTTAACTGCTGTCTTCTAGTCCACTGTGTCTCAAAGGTGATTATACCATACTTATATTTAAAATACAAAATGTAAATGACTAGTAATGAAGTCTACAAAATAATAAAAAATTGGCTGGGTAGCAATGGGGTGACTTCTGGAAATTCTGATAGAAAAGTTCACTTACACAGAACAGAGGTGGTCCAAAATAATTTGGTGTGCTAATGTCTATAAAGGAAATACTAATTTTGCAATGATTGCCGTTGTAAAGTCAGAGATACTTTGCCATTGATAAATCTCTCAATACACTATGCCTGAAAACATATGAAGATGGAATAGATTAAAAGAGAAGCCAATCCTATTGTAAGCACCATTACATCTCCTGAGAGTTGCACTTTTGGTTTTTGTTCATTTTCTTTTCTGGATTTTATTAATTCTACCAAGATATCTAATTCTGCTACACAAGAGGAAATTGTCCCCAAGTATCCCTCAAATATAAACCAGTTTCTCTAAGAAATATACTTCTTTTCACTTAAGTCTTGAGTTAAACAGGACGTAGTAACATTAATAGTGTTCTCTTTAACATAGGTGGATTTCAATTCTGCTGGAACTTGATAAAAAATATCAAATTTAAAATGTGTCATTCAATCTCCTGGGTCTTTAGTTGTTTGGGGGATGAGTGGGGGTTGGTACTGGGGACTGAATCAAGAGGTGTTTTACCACTAAGCCTCATTCCCAGCTCTTTTTTAAATATATATTTTGAGACAGGGTCTTGCTTAGTTAAGCTGGCCTCAAACTTGTGATCCTCCTGCCTTAGCCTCTAAAGTCACTGGGATTAGGTATGTGACACCATACCTGGCTCCTGGGTCTTTAGTTTTTTCAAGTATATTTCTGGGACATGCAAAACTAAAAGCCTGATCCGAATTATGAAAACCCAAACAGGAAAAATTACTTTTTTACTTCTCTGTATGAATATTTAGCAGAGCCCAACAGCTTCCATTCTTAGTCAAAGCCTTTTTGATTTTTCACATCTATACTTCATAGTTTCTCAATTTTATAAAAACATATGAGACATGTTTCAAAATCTATTAAGTACTTTATTCAAGTGCCATTCACTTGACCTTATCAAAAGAAAGAAAAATGTCTTTTTTAGCATAAACATGTAATTAAATATTTCTGTATTTGCAATAAAAAAGATAATGATCTCAAAAGGATAAAAAAGGCTAAAGTGACCAGATTCAATAAGAATACATGAAAAAGCTCATATAAATTTATTTGAAGTTGAATATTATATGTGAAATCAGAAAGAATGCATATACTTCTACATTATATTAATAAGATCAGTTGGGGAATATGAGTAAAAAACTAACAATATAGAGGGAGAAGCTGTCATCCAAACACTGAATGTCAGGGTGAGTTATTACTCTCAGTGTCTAGTATAATGCAGTAGTAATTAAGACCTTAGGCCTTATAACCAGATTAACATGGTTTAAAACCTCAACTCTACCATTTCTTTTCAATGTAGGGCTATAACATTTTGAAGTTGCTGGATAAATATTTAAACTAATTAGTTAATAATCTTAAATTCAAATTTAACTGGGCATTCTTTACCTGGATTTTACACAAATTATTGATTTTACACAAATTATTTATATGTGCCCCAATTCACTCATCTGAAAAATGGAAATGATGACCATTACTTATGCCTGGCAAAAATGTTGTAAGGATTCAAAGAGGTAATCCATTAAGTGTTCATGTAATACATAGTGTAAGTAGTTATTTCATAAAACTTATTATGCTAGTCTAATTGTAAGCCTTCAAAAGATGACATAAAGCACATTGTAGTGCAAGTAATCAAAACATACTGGCTGAAAGAATATCCATAAAATTCAACTGTCATGAGGAAGTTGAGAAATACAGGCCAATGGAAAAAGGGAAAAAAAAAGGTAGAAAGGTAAAAGACTACACCAAAAATAAACAAATAAATAAATTAATAAATAATGAGGCATCTCTGACATAAACCACTTATCTGTCTTCAAAGAGACTGGTGTCTAAAACCAAAGACTACCCGTGTGGTGCAATCTCCCTGCAGAGACTGGCAAGTGGCACTCCCCGCTTCCAGATGCCCTACACTGGGATCAGTCCTCCCACCCTGGTTCCCTACACCACCCTGAAGGCAGAGGCACCAGCTTAAAACAGACAGCCCCACCTATTGGATGAGAAGAGAAACAGAAAAGAAACGGATCTCTAAAACTAGCAACAACCCTGGTTTCTTCTTTTGAGTATTTTTTTTTTCCTCTTTCTCTTCTACCCCTCTATCCTCCGGCCCTCACTTACCCAACATATGTGAAACAAAGAACTTTGCATGAAATAGGATTTTGAGAATTGATTCATATGAATAATATAATATAGAGGTGTTGTTTATGCCCTTTTTTTCCCCTCTTTTTTCAATTTTCTTTCCCCCACCAAATTTTACTATTTTAACATCCTGTATTTCTCTAAATACATGTGTGTTTGTTTTATGTACTCTACTATCTTCCCACGTACTTGTCTACCCTAAATTACTTCCCGTCTATTCTCTTGCTACCCTCTTCATTAGATTTCTCTTTCACATTTCCTTAAGATATACTAACTCTATACTCTCACATCTTTCCCCCTCAGCATATTGTCCTACTCCCCACCCCCAGTTCATTGTCCACTGTCAGAAACTGTAAACCTTTACGAAATTACTGATTATATTTTAGATTTATATTTTTGTACACTGAGACTAAACTATAAACAACAAATTGTTCATAGGTGATATCTTGTGGATATTGGGATCAGTTAATATTGTCCTTCCCCACAAAGGAGGAATCTTGGAGCCCTACAAGAGTACTACAAACCTATAGAGTAATAACACCCCAGACCCACAGAGCTGGAAAGGAAGACACATGAGCAACATGAAAAGACAAGGGAAGAAGTACCACCAATAAACCAAGACACCACATCATTAGAATCATTGGCAGCCACAGCAGAAAAAATTACAGAGAGGAGTTCAGGATATACATGGTTAAAATGTTCTGTGAACTCAAGGAAGATACAAGAGCAAATACAAGCAATGAAAGGTCACTTCGACAAGGAGCTACATAAACAAATCCAAGAAGCAAAAGATCACCTCACCAGGGAGATAGAGGTTCTTAAAAAAAAAAAAAAACAGAAATCCTTGAAATGAAAGAAACAATAAACCAAATTAAAAGCTCAAATGAAATCATCACCAACAGAATAGACCACTTACAAGATAGAACATCAGACAATGAAGATAAAATATATAATCTTGAAAACAGCATAGACCACACAGAGCGATAATGGTAAGAAACACCAAGAAATATGGGATAGCATAAAGAGATCAAATTTAAGAGTTATTGGGATAGAGGAAGGCATAGAGGTCCAAACCAAAGGAATGAATAATCTATTCAATGAAATAATATCAGAAAATTTTCTAAACATGAAGAATGAATTGGAAATCCAAATTCAATAAGCCTACGGGACGCCAAATGTACAAAATCACAGCAGATCCATGCCAAGGCACATTATAATAAAAATGCCCAACATACAGAAAAAGAAGAGAATTTTAAAAGTCATGAGAGAAAGGAATCAGATTACATGTAGAGGAAAAACAATTAGGATAACAGCAGATTTTTCAACACAGACCCTGAAAGCTAGAAGATCCTGGAACAAAATATATCAAGCTCTGAAAGAAAATGGGTGCCAACCAAGAATCTTGTATCCAGCAAAATTAAGCTTCAGATTTGAAGATGAAATAAAAACCTTCCATGATAAACAAAAGTTAAAAGAACTTATAGCTAGAAAACCGGCAGTACAAAACATCCTTGGCAAAATATTCTATGAAGAGGAAACGAAAAACAACAATGAAAATCAGCAGAGGGAGGTAGTATCCTAAAAGAAACACTAATCAAAGAAGACAATCAATTCAAGTTAAATAAAAAAATTAAAAAATTTGGCTGGAAATACAAACCACGTCTCAATAATAACCCTGAATGTTAATGGCTTAAACTGACCAATCAAAAGACACAGGCTAGTAGACTGGATTAAAAAAAAAAAGAGAGAGACTCAACTATTTGCTGCCCATAGGAGACTCATCTGATAGGAAAAGACATCCACAGACTGAAGGTGAAGGATTGGGAAAAATCATAACACTCACATGGACTGCGGAAGCAAGCAGGGGTTTCCATCCTCATATCAGATAAAGTAAACTTCAAGCCACATTTAATCAAAAGGGATAAAGATGGACATTACATACTGCTCAAGGGAACCATATGCCAACAAAACATAACAATCATAAAAATATATTCCCCAAACAATGGTGCAGCTATGTTCATCAAACAAATTCTTCTCAAGTTCAAGAGTCAAACAGAACACAACAAAATAATATTGGATGATTTTAACATACCTCTCTCACCACTGGATAGATCTTCGGAACAAAAGTTGAATAAAGAAACTACAGAACTCAATAATATAATTAATAACAGACATATATATATTAATAACTGACATATATAGAATATTTCAACCTACGTCAAGCAGATATACTTTCTTCTCAGCAAAACATGGATTCTTCTCTAAAATAGACCATATAATATGCCACAAAGCAACTTTTAGCAAATATAAAAAAGTAGAGATACTACCATGCATTTTATCAGATCATAATGGAATAAAATTGGAAATCAACAACAAAATAAAGAAGAAAAATTTCTTCAACACCTGGAGACTAAACACTATGCTACTGAATGAACAATGAATTACAGAAGACATCAAGGAGGAGATTTTAAAAATCTTAGAGATAAATGAGAAAATAGACAAAACATATCTGAATCTCTGGGATCCATGAAAGCAGTACTAAGAGGAAAATTCATTGCATGGAGTTCATTCCTTAAAATAAGAAAAAGTCAACAAATAAATGACCTCACACTACATCTCAAAGCCCTAAAAAAAAAAAAGAAAAAAATCAACAGAAAAAGCAGTAGAAGGCAAGAAATAATTAAAATTAGAGCTGAAACTAATGAAATCAAAATAATAGATACAACTGAAAAAATTGACAAAACAAAAAGTTGGTTCTTTGAAAAAATAAATAAAATAGACAGATCCTTAGCTATGCTAATGAAGAGAAGGAGAGACAAAACTCAAATTACCAGCATATGCGATGAAAAAGGTTGTATCACAACAGACACAACAGAAATACAGAAGATAATTAGAAATTATTTTGAAAACTTATACTCCAATAAAATAGAAGACATTGAAGGCATCAACAAATTTCTTAAGTCTTATAATTTGTGCAGATTGAATTAGGAAGATACAGACAATTTAAACAGACCAATATCAAGTGATGAAATAGAAGACGTCATCAGAAGCTTACCAACCAAGACAAGCCCAGGACCAGATGGATACACAGCTGAGTTCCACAAGACCTTTAAAGAAGAACTAATACCAATACTCTCCAATTTATTTCAGGAAATAAAGAGGCAACACTTCCAAACTCATTCTATGAGTTCAATATCACCCTGATCCCCAAACCAGGCAAAGACACATCACAGAAAGAAAACTTCAGACCAACAGCTCTAATAAACATAGATGCAGAAATTCTCAATAAAATTCTGGCAAATTGAATTCAAAAACATATCAAAAAGATCGTGCACCCTGATCAAGTGAAATTCATCCCAGGGATTCAAGCTTGGTTCAACATATGGAAATCAATAAATGTAATTCATCACATCAACAGACTTAAAGATAAGAATCATATGATCATCTCAATAGATGCAGAAAAAGCATTTGACAAATTATAGCACACTTTTATGTTCAAAACATTAGAAAAACTAGGGATAACAGAAACATATCTCAACATCGTAAAGGCTATCTATGCTAAGCCCCAGGCCAACATTATTCTAAATGGAGAAAAATTGAAGGCATTCCCTCTAAAAACTGGAACAAGACAGGGCTGCCCTCTTTCACCACTTCTATTTAACATAGTTATTGAAACACTGGCCAGAGCAATTAGACGAAAGAAATTAAAGGAATTCACATAGGAAAAGAAAAACTCAAATTGGCACTATTTGGTGATGATATGATTCTATACCCAGAAGACGCTAAAAGTTCCACCAGAAAACTCCTAGAACTAGTAAATGTGAAGCAAAGTAGCAGGACATAAAATCAACACCCATAAATCAAAGACATTTCGGTATATCAGTGACAAATCCTCAGAAAGGGAAACTACCCCATTCTCAATAGCCAATCAATCAATCAATCAATCAATAAAATACTTGGGAATCAATTTAATGAAAGAGGTGAAAGATCTATATAATAAAAATTACAGAACCCCAAAGAAAGAAATCAAAGAAGATCTTAGAAGATGGAAAGATCTACCTTGCTCTTGGATAGGCAGAATTAATTTTATCAAAATGACCATACTTCCAAATGCAGTATACAGATTTAATGCAATTCTGATCAAAATCCCAATGGCATTCATTCCTCATAGAAACAGAAAAAGCAATCATGAAATTCATCTGGAAAAATAAGAGACCCAGAATAGCTAAAGCAATCCTTAGCAGGAAGACTGAAACAGGTGGAATCACTATACCAGAACTTAAACTATACTACAGAGCAACAGTAACAAAACCAGCATGGTATTGGCACCAAAACAGACTGGTAGACCAATGGTACAGAATAGAGGACACACAGACTAACCCACAAAACTACAATTATCTTATATTAGACAAAGGTGCTAAGAACATGCACTGGAGAAAAGATAGCATCTTCAACAAATGGTGCTGGAAAAACTGGAAATCCATATGCAACAAAATGAAATTAAACCCCTATCACTCACCATGCACAAAACTCAACTCAAAATGGATCAAGGACTTAGGAATACAACCAGAGACCCTGCGTCTAATAGAAGAAAAAGTAGGCCCTAATCCATCATGAGGGATTAGGCCCCAACTTCCTTAATAAGACTCCCGTGGCACAAGAATTAAAATCAAGAATCAATAAATGGGATGAACTCAAACTAAAAAGTTTCTTCTCAGCAATAGAAATTGTGAGATGATTAGAGAGCCTACATCTTGGGAGCAGATTTTTACCCCTCATACATCAGATAGAGCACTAATCACCAGGGTATATAAAAAACTCAAAAAGCTAAACACCAAAATAAATAAATAAATAAATAATCCAATCAATAAATGGGCCAAGGAACTGAAGAGACACTTCTCAGAAGATGGTGTACAATCAATCAATAAATACCTGAAAAAATGTTCATTATCACTAACAATTAGAGAAATGCAAATCAAAACCACTTTATGATTTCATCTCTTTCCAGTCAAATGGCAGCTCTTACGCATACAAACAACAATAAGTGTTGGTGAGGATACGGGAAAAAGGTACACTCATACACTGCTGGTGGGATTGCAAATTGGTGCAGCCAATATGGAAAGCAGTATGGAGATTTCTTGGAAAATTGGAAATGAAACCACCATTTGACCCAGCTGTCTCTCTCCTCGGTCTATATCCAAAGAACTTAAAAACAGCATAATAGAGGGACATAGCCAAATCAATGTTTATAGCAGCACAATTCACAATAGCTAAACTGTGGAACCAACCTAGATGCCCTTCAATAGGTGAATGGATAAAAAAAAATGTAGCATGTATTCACAATGGACTTTTACTCAGCAATAAAAGAGAATAAAATCATGGCATCTGCAGGTAAATGGATGGCATTAGAGAAGATAATGCTAAGTGAAGTTAGCCAATCCCAAAAAAACAAATGCCAAATATTTTCTTTGATATAAGGAAGCTGATTCATAGTGGGATAGGGAGAGGGAGCATGGGAGGAATAGACGTGCTCTAGATAGGGCAGAGGGGTTGGAGGGGAAGGGAGGGGAAATGGGGTTATTAATGATGGCAGCATGTGATGATCATTATTATCCAAAGTACAGGTATGAAGACTCAAATTGGTATGAATATACTATATTTACAACTAGAGATATGAAAAATTGAGCTCCATATATGTAGTAAGAATTGTAATGCATTCTGTTGCCATATATAAATTTTTAAAAAATGAAAAAAAGAGAATGATTTAAATCTTTAATTACCTCCCTTTTTAGAGAAAGCTAAAGTCAAAAAACACTTGCAACATTTAAAATATTTGCAAATTTGAAGTTTTAAGTATATAAAGCAAACAGAGTAAAGCAAACAGATTACAAAGCAACAAAATTTGAAGTATAACTGTTACAAACCCTGAAAGGAAAATCCATGAAGACAGAGATCATTCTAATTTAGGGGACAAACTAGGGTGGGTGCTTTATACAAGAAAATCACTCTACATCTTAACCAAAAGCAAAGCAATGAAAAATAACGAATATCATCAAGGTTAAGCTTTTTTCCTTCTTCTGATTTCTCAAACATACTACCAAAGAATTTTTTCTAATGGAACCAAATCTCCTCTGCTTATAAAATGACAGTTATTTTTTAAAGTAGTCTTTTCATTGATTTCTTTGTTGTTTAAAAAATAGTCTCTCGATATATTTTTTAAACAGCTCTATACATAAAAAGAGGCTACTGAAATGAGAAAGAATTTTATGAACGTCAGATAAGCCTGTGAAAAAATGCCCCTCCATAAAGGTTGAAAGCCAAAAATGTACATGACATAATGGAATATCAAAGCACCAGGCACCAATTATTTTTAAAAACCTAATTAAATAGTTTGTTGAAATTAATATATATTTTTCAGATGAAATCTTCAATAACAATAAGGGGCTGGGAGTGGGTAACTCCATGATAAAGACCTTGCCCAGCTTGTCCAAGGCCCTGGGTTATATCCCCAGCACTGCAAAAATCAAAAAGTTTAAAAAAAAAAAAAAAAAGGCTAAAATCTCAATGTAGACTGATATAAATATCCAAGTTAAGTCTAAATGATTAAAAAAAAAACAACTTCATTTTTCTTTGATGGAGAACAGATTATCATGTTGATATTATCATATTTTGTTGAGCTATCATTAGAAATTACAAACTGTTAAGGCAAAAAGCAAACAGAAGAAGTAATAAACACCAAATTCATTCGAGTGGTTACTTCTGGGGGAAGATAATAGGGAAGGAATAGTGTAAAAGGCCTAAAGGATACATTTATGTAGGGGAGGGAGAAGGAAAGGGGAAGGAATGAAGGAGAAAGGGGATATTGAGGAGATACAAATTGAGTATGCCTTATCTAAAGTGCTAAGTACTAAAAGCCTAAAATGTTTTGGATTTTAAAGTTTTTCATATTTTAAAATATTTGCACAAACTATCAGTTGAGCACTCCTAATCTTAAAATCCAAAATCTGAAACTTTTTTGAGCCTGTGATCTGATTTTGGAGCATTTCAGAATTTGGATTTTGGATGTGGGGATGTTCAATTTGTATTAAAATGTTAAGAGGATAAAGAAAGGCATCAAGCATTCAAAAGTTAAATTTTTTCCATATAGTTTGCCTGAACTATTTCATAACTATTATTTTGTTTTTGAAAACATGATTCAGACACAAAATAATCAAAATAGAATAAAACCAGTACTAAAGAAAATTTACAGCAATCAATATCTACCTCAAAAAAAGTAAAACATCTTAAACATCCTATCACTGCATGTTAAGAAACGAGAAAAGAACCAAATTCAAATTTAATAGAAGGAAAAAAAAATAAAGATCAAGAGTAGAAACAAATGAAAAAGGGACTAAAACCCAACACAAAAGTTCAGCAGAAAAGATAAAATAGACAAACTCTTAGCTAGACTAAGAAAAACAAAAAATAAAAGACGAAAAGAAAGACATTACAAATGACACCACAGAAATTTGTAAAAAGAATCATTAGAGATTATGAACAACTATACACCAACAAATTTGATAACCAGGAGAAATGGATGATAAATGTCCTGGACACATAAAACCTTATCAAAATTGAATCATGAAGAGAAGGTCCTGGGGAAGGAAACTGAGCAAATTATGTGTATGTACAAATATGACATAGTGAGACCCATTATTATGTATTTGAATACATTCAACAAAGTTGCAAGATACAAAATCACATACAAAAATTAGTAGCATTACTATAAACCAATACTAAATTATCTAAAGTAGAAATTAAGAAAGGCAATCCCACTTACAGCAACTACAAAAAAATACTTAGAAATACAAGTAATGAATGAGGTGACAGAGCTATAATGAATATATAAATATTAAAGAAAGAAACTGAGGAGGATACACAAAAATGGAAATATATCCCATGTACATGAATTGGAGGGATAAATACTGTTAAAGTTGTCCATACTATCCAAAGCAATCTACAGATTCAATGCAATCCTATTAAAATAAAATGACATTCTTCATATAACTAGGAAAAATAATCCTAAAATTTTTATGGAACTACAAAAAACTCCAAATAGACAAAACTATGTTGAGGAAAAACAGAAAAACCAAAGTAGGAAGCATTATACTACCCGAATTTAAAATACAGTACACAAAGCAAAGCAGCATGGTACTGGCATAAAAACAAACATACAAATCAATGGAACAGAACAAAGAGCCTAGAAGTAAATTGCTGCCTCTATGGCCAATTGATTTTCAACAAAGTCACTAAGAGCATGCATTGGAGAAAGAACATCAAACTAAAAAGCTTCTACACAGCAAAGGAAATAATTATTAGATTGAAGAGACAATTCAGAATAAGGGGAAACATTTACAAACTATACTTATGACAAGGGATTGATATCTAGAACATAAAAAGAACTCAAAAAACTCAATAGCAAAAAAAAATAGGCAATAAATCTTAACAGACATATCTCAAAAGAAGACATGCAGATGGCAAATTGATATAGGAAAAAATGTTCAATTTCACTAATTATCAGAGAAATGCAAATCAAAAACACAATGAACTATCATCTTACCCCAGTAATTGACTACTCTAAAAAAGACTAAAGCCCAAGTGCTGGCATAAACCTGGAAAAAAGGGAACCCTTATGCTCTGTTGATGGAAATGCAAATTGGTACAGCCATGAGAAATATTATATGGAGATTCTTTGAAAAATTAAAATAGAACCAACACATAATCCAGCAATCCCACTAGTATGTATATAGCCAAAGGAAATGAAATCAATCAAAGAGAAATCTGCATTTTCATGTTCACCATGACACTATTCACAATAGCCAAGAAGTGGAAACGACCAAAGTATCCATCAACTGATGAAGAAATAAAGAATATGTGGTACATATACACAAGGAAATACTGTTAGGCCAAAGAATGAAATCTTATCTCAAACAACATGGACAGAATTGTAGATCATTATGTTAAGTGAAATAAACCAGACATAAAAAGACAAGTACTGCATGACCTAGAATGGTGACTACTAGAGGCTGGGGAATAAGGGGAGAGAAAAGGATGAGGAAAGGTTGATCAATGGGTACTAAGTTACAATTAAAAACAAAAAGTTCTGGTGTTAAATGTTATTTCAACCTACATCTATGTAATTTTTTAAAATTTTTTATTGTGGAAAATGTTTAGCATACACAAAAATAGAGAAGACAATAGAATAAAGTCATGAATCCATTTTAATGATTTTTTAAAAAAACTGTCAGTTTTGTTTCATTAAAACCTGTCCACTTTTTTTTCTAAAACATTTGAAAACAAATCCCAGATTATATGTCAACTCATTTACAAATACTTCAGAGTATGATTCACTAAGATATAAAAATTTAGTTTTTTCTTAAAGGAAAAACAACAAATGTTTCAGTGATTCTCTATAGTATGTAGTATTCTGCACAATGTAGGTTTCTGATATAAGCTGACAACACACCCAATCTTTCTACTTTCATCTTCCTAAATGCTTACTCAACAATAAAGGCAGTGTCATGACAGAAATGACAGCATCCAAAGTGATTATTTCACATGTAAAAATCACAACAAAGCCCTCAATTAAGTTTTTGAACAAGCTGCCAATTCCCAGTGAAACAACTCTCTGTATTCAAATTCACTGAGTTTATATGAGCACGAGAATGCTACATAAAAATCTCCAGCATACAACAGTGCTTGGCACATAGTAGATACTCAAATATTACCTGATTTAAATTATCACCTTGTAAAATGCCAATAAAAAAATGCCCAAAGCATTTCAGAGATTTGTTTCAGAAACAAAGCTATTGTACTACAAATGACCTATAATATTTCCCTGATAAGGGGACATGTTGCCATTTAATAATAGTTTAACTGTAATACCACTAGGTGTCAGACATGAGTCGAAATTTTCTGGCAGTACAGAGGAAGCAAGACTACAGTAGCATGTTATTCATCAACAAATATTTACTAAGCTCTTACTTTGAGCTCTTACTGATTCTCCTAAATGAACACAACAGTCCTGAGATCTGCCTTCTGGAGTATCTAAAGTTCATGCAGCACTGTTGTGTCTCAAAATTTTAGGAATTTCACAAGTCATGCATAATTTCTAGATCCACAGCCCTGATATTTCTGTTATGCTAGGTTTAGATCTCCAGAGAAATTTATTACAATGCTGTAATCACAAGCAACTGTCTTTCCATCTTTGACTTTACCACCCTCAATCCTAACCTATTAAACTTGCTCTTCAACTCGGTGGCGTGTTTTTTTTTTTTTTTTTTTTTTTGGTTTGTTTGTTTGTTTTTTAAAAGACTATCAGCCGCCCCTCCCAGCCCCCATTACTTTCTTTCTAAGATCAACCACAAATCAAAATTCACCAGGAACCTCAACTTCTTTTTACCCTGGATGGACCTTTCAAAACATTCAATTTGTCAATCTCTAACTGTGGAGAATTCCAAACATATGCTAACTTGTTCCATTCTGATTTCCTTATACTATTTGGATATCCTTATCTCCTACTTCACTCTAAGTTTTCTATCCTCAATTTTCTTCCCCATTGTCCTATCACAGATGAGGATTTAGTCATAAGCCTTCTTCAGAACCTTGCTTCCATAGTTCTCTCTAGTTGTTTATAAAACTTCAGGCAATCTCCAAGTCTTCTCTCAAAATCTTTTTTTTTTCGGGGGGGGTGGGAGGACTGGGTGGTGCCAGGGATTGAACCCAGGGTTGCTTAACCACTAGCCATATCCCTAGACCTTTTTATATAGACAAGGTCTCCCTAAATTCCTGAGGCTGGCTTTAACTTTAGATCTTACTGCCTCAGCCTCCCAAGCCACTGGGATTACAGGAGTGCATCATCACACCCAGATTCTCTCAAAATCTCTTAAGGACATATAAAGTTTCCCAAACTTAAAAAACAAAAGCTCTTTCCACATTGCTTTCATTTCCATCACTTCATTTTTACACTTCTTACAAATGCAGTCTACACTCACTCATCATCACCTACCTCTATTGAAGGGTTTCTCAGATATTAACAAATGTCCCCTGGAGAGGATAAAAATCATCCTCCATACCACTCCCCCACCCCCGACCCTCATGAGGTTCACTGCTCTAATTTATGTCCCAACCCACTGAAATTTGCTTTCTTCATCACTTCCATCCACTGTACTAAAACTGTTCTCAGTAACTTTACCTTTTTTTCCAGATCTGGTCTGAATTTCAGTATCTACTAGATCCCCATTCCAGTGAATTCTCCAGGAACAGTTTTGTTTGAGGATGTTTGTGTGTTGTTTTTTTGTTCTGGGGTCTTACCCATGCCAAACACATGCTCTACCTCTGAGCTACACTTTCAGCTCCTGCATCCTAATGAATTCTCTATGACAAATGACAAGTTTTCCACTGCCCCCTTAAAATTATCACCTCTTAGTTAACAAATTACCAGCTCTCCTGGTTGTCCTCATACCATTCTACTGCTACTATTACTCAGATTTACTTTCTGATTCTTCTTTCTCTGTATCTTAGATGTTATCTTCTTTATCCTGCATGTCTTCATACTCTTTATGTATGGATTCATCATGCCTGAACCTAATTATAACATATCCAGTAAGATTTACAACCAATTCCACCTTTCTATGAGCTCTAGACTCAAAATTTTCAACCAGGTACTGAATGTTCTACAGGCTTCAGAAATTATCCCAAACAAAACTCATAAATTTCCCCTTCACTACCCTTCATCTATCCAGTCACTAAAACTAGAAAAGACAAACCTAATCCTCCCTAAGTCATACATAACTGGGGGTTGGATGCAATCCATCCTGTAGTTCTTCCACCAAATCTGGGCAAATCTAACCTCTAAATGTGTCTGAAAACTCTTCAGAAATGCTGTTTTTCTTTCCTCTTGAAGAAGTCCTCTTTGTTCATAAACAGGCTAACCGAACACCCCACTTGAGTACTCTTCCCTGGTGGTAAAATTATTCCTTGCACCATGATCCTATAACAATCCTACATACCTTTTTTTGGTTTGGGGAGTGTGTGTGTGTGTGTGTGTGTGTGTGTGTGTGTGTGTTGGGGAGGGGGGTATTTGTTTGGTTCCAGGGATTAAATCCAGAAGTGCTTAACCAATAAACCACATCCCTATCCCTTTTTACTTTTTAATTTAAGGTAAGGTCTTACTAAGTTACTTAGGGCCTTGCTAAGTTACTAAAGTTGGCTCCGAACTTGAAATCCTCCTGCCTCAGTGTCCCAAGCCCCTCTGATTACAGGTGTGAATTTATCTTTGCACTGAAATAACTATTTTATACTTTCAACCTCCATCAGACTTGGAGCTTTCAGAAGTCACAGCCTGTGTCATATGTCTATTTTTTCATTAAATGTATGCATGCCAGGAACTGTTATGGGGTTTAAAAAGAAAAAAAAAGTCCCTGCTCTACAGTCTAACTAAGAAAGAAAAATTTTAAGCAAGAAATAAGTACTTTGAGAGATGATATTATGGAGAGCAATAAACAGAGTGAGAAAGAAAGGGAGAGTGAAAGGCAGGGCTACTTTTATGAAATGGTCAAGGAAGTCCTCTGAACAGGTGATATTTGAACAACACTTTGAAGGAAATAAGGTCAGAGGCCATGTTGCTTCCTTCCCAGCAATTAGTTTAGTGGCGGGCTCATGGCAGTGACTCAATAGATGTTTGCTAAGTGAATGAATAAATAATAAGAAGAATATTTTTCAATTTAATGTATTCAGCATTTATATGCAAGTATTTCTGTTCTGTTTTTTTATACCAAAGATAAAAAGTTACCTGTTAAACACTGAAAGCAGGTACTGTTAACTATTACAATTAACTTTTTATTAAATGAATTTATGAATTGCATATTCTCAATGTAGACTAACTAGAGACCAATCAGAAATGAAAATGCAACTATCCAAGTGGTGTCTATGACCAAGGTCACAAATTATGGGACAGCTAGGACAAGACAGCTCAAAATCACCTAATTACAAAGCTGCCTCTGGGAAAACATTTCCACAGAGAACTTATTTCCAGAAGAGAGATTAATATTCCAGAGAATATAAATACCCTAACCATATACCTGTCTTGACATTTTTACTTTTATAGCCCTATCTGTTTAGTATCTCCAATTAGCTTTCTTAAGTCCGAGATTTCAAGCTTTGTAAATCTTTTAGAACTCTTAAAAGAGACTTTTCTGAAAACTGCATTTATTTTCTTGACTCATTTTATGCAGTAGTTTTTCAAGGTCTTAAACTCTACTCCTAATAAAAGGATTTCTACCAGTATCTACTTTAATCCAACTGAATTCCCTTCATTATAGATTACTATAATTATGGTTACAGTAATCTGGGACTTTCAAAGTGAAATTAAGAGAGTTTGTTTTTAAGTATCTCATCTAACTTGACCACCTTACCAAGTAATTTTAGAAAGAGGGTGTCTAAATTCCTGTGTAAGACTATAATTTCTATATTTTTGGCATTATTATTCTAGTTTACACGTGGCTATGAAATATGATTTTAAATAAAAAGAACTGTCACTGACACTTGTGTTAGAGAGACTAAGAATATACAGAAAGAAAAGTAGGAAGGCAGAGAAAAAAAGGTTTTCTTTCTCAGCAGCAGACAGACTCTGGTGTGCTGCACACTGCTCTGATTATGGTCACTGAGGACTAGAGAAAGGGAAGATGGCAGCGAGCACAGCCATCTATCACAGTGCACTTCCCTTTATTCAACATACCCAATCCACAAACATTAGAGTTCCATCTGTGTTCCAGGTACTTATTAGACACTGAAAATTCAGCCATAAGAGATCTATCCTTAATGATCTTTGTTCTGAAAGTAATACATAAAAACTTTTTTTTTCATCAACACACCAAAGGCTACATATAGTGTCATGGGACTATAATCCCAGCACTCAGGTGATCAGGAAGATCATCTGAAACCAAGAGTTCCAAGATCAGTCTGGGGACAGGAGTAGAGGGGTGTAGAGGGGAGAGGAGAAAAGGGAAGACTGAAGGGTATAAGTATATAGAAAATATTTACTTTACATATTTTAGTGACCAATTTTTGCCTCTTAGTTATACTTTATATCATATTTGTATCAATGACACTATCTCCCTACACAGGTAAATCAAGAAGCAAGAATTCTCATTTATGACATACTTGAATAATCATTGTCTCCAAAACAGGAGCAGGAATTTTCGGTGGAGATTTAAGGAACATGTCTGTCTGCATCTTTTACTGACTGTGAAACATGAAACAATCTACTCCATTTTGTACAAAGTATCCCCTCAAACACTTGAGAACAGTTATCACTTTTTCCCTGAACTTTCCTCTTTCCAAGCAAAAAGATGAAAATCTAATATATGTTTATTTGGGGCCCCAGAAAAAATGAAAAGAGAGCATTAGGATACAGATAATGGCAATATATAAAGAGAAACTGGCTGAAAATATTCTAGAACTATTGAAAGACATCTATGCACAGTCACAAGAAGCTCAATGAATCCCACAGAAAGATGCAAAGAAATCCTTACCTGGACTCATTACCATGGAAAAGCTAGACACCAGAGAAAAATCTTAAAAAGCAGATTTTAAAAAAAGCAGATATATGACTTCTTACTAGTAATCATAGAAGCCAGAGAGTGGAGTAGACAATAATTCCATACCAAGCAAAAACATATTTCAAAAATGAAGATGAAACAAAGACATTCCACTTAAGAAAATTCAACAGCATAAAAATAGCATGTAGGTATAAGGGAGATAAATGGAATCAACATGTTCTAAAGTCTTTATATTACTTCAGAAGATAATAAAATTTTGGTAAGCTTGCATATTATTTAGTATGACTACTAAAAATACCAATATGCTACTTAATTCCTAAGTAGAATGTATGAAAGAGAAATGATATTTTAATCTCAGCAAAGAAACCAACATAAACCTCAAAATAAAACTGAAGGCTTATATATAAATAATTACATTAAATGTAAATAAATAATTACATTAAATGTAGATTTAGAATCTCTAAATCTACAATCTCTAAATCTACAAACGATGAAGTAGCTGGTTTCAAATTCAACTCCTCCATACATGAACAACCAGAAAAGCTAGACAGAGTACAAATCACGGAGCTTCCAGCACTAAAGAGGCTGAGGGAAGGGGAAAAAAAGTGGGGAAATGGGTATTCATGAAGGACTATCCAAGGAAGAAAAGTCCTGGAAAACACCAAATGCTTTTAACTGGGGCTGCCAAAAGAACAAAACTTGTGAACAGGGGTGAAAAAGAAAATGCTCAACCCTGTCAATCATAAAGGTATATCACTTAGATTTCCTTCAAGAGAACCTACTGAAGGGACTATAGTGATTGACAGACCCAGCTGCCAGCCTCTGGATCAACCAACCATGCTCACACCATGATCACAGTTCTCTATTCCTGCCCAAAGCAGGATTCCTCTAAAAATCAATCTTTGCCTGGAACTCCCCACTGGCCAAGCAGAGACTTCCTCTCTTCTCTCACAGGGGTTAAATCAGTATCATGTCTTCATTCCTTTATCATTTCCTGCTCTTTATCCTTTTATAAGCATTTCCCCCCAATAAATTTTTTGCTGTATCATCCTTTCTTGCAACTTCTTCTTCTTGGTATCTGCAATCAGAGGACAAAAGATGATACACCAATTATCACAAAGATCAAGGCCCAAAGACTTCCAGGTGAGGGCAACCACTGAAAGATCCTAAACAAAAGAGAAAATCAAGCCTGATGATGCAAAAAACATCATATATATGAACAAGCTTGGCTTAATCCAGTAATGCAAGATTGGTATAACAATTGAAAACTATTCAATATAATTTACTATACTAACAGATTAAGAAAAAAAAAAACAAAGAAGCAGACTAATTCATGGGAAAGCTACACCAAGTTCATAGACTGGAAAATTCAATATTTCAAGTATTTTAGGTACTATAAACAATACAAAACCAATCAAAATTCCAGCAAGATTTTTGTTGTTGTTGTTAGGTGTAGAAACTGAAAACCTCATTCTAAAACTTTTGATACTACTGTAGCCCAGGTAATCCAAACTCCCCCATCCCACACCTTTCCAACTATTCTAAAAGCTTTATACAGCCCAGGTAATCTTGAAAAATAATTGGAAGACTTACTCTACCCAATAGCAAACCTTATTATAAAGGTGCAGTAATTAAGACAGTGCTGTACTGGTGTGAAGAAGATAACCAATGGAATAGAACAAAGTTTGGGGGAACTTCTACGAAGAGTAAAATAAAAATTTCTTAAATAGAACCATAAAAGAAAATATCAATCATCTTACTACATTAAAATAGGAAATTCTCTATCAAAATCACAAATAAGAAATTGAAAGGCAACTCAACTGGTGCACACCTTTAATCCCAGCAACTCAAAGAGGTTGAGAAAGGAGGTTCTCAAGTTTGAAGCCAGCCTGAGCTTCTTAGGGAGATTCTGCCTCAAAATAAAAATTAAAAAGGGCTAGAAACATAGCTTAGTAATAAAGTGCCCCTGGGTTCAATCCCCAGTACCAAGAAATTAAAATTTAAAAAAAATATATATTGGATATGTCCAAAGTCCTCATTCAGAATATTTAAACACCTACAAATCAATAATAGAATACACAGATAAAAGACAAATGAAAGGTAATCAACCTCATTTGCCTTCATGAATACCAAAATTAAAGCTACAATCTATACCATCATATACCCACCAGAATGACTAAAAAACGACAAACAAATACCAGGTGTTAAAAAGGATAAGGAGCAACTGGAACGTTTATATTAAGTTGGTGAGTGTATAAACTGAAACAAAACTTAAAACACTATGGAAAACTGGTAGAAATTCCTAAATATCTATAATATATAAATAAATTATATGTATTTATTTTTCCAGCTTTATTTAGATAAGCTAATATATGATGAAACACACTTAAGTGCACAATTCAAAAAGTCTTGACAAATGCATATACCCATGTAATCGCCACTATAATCAAGACCTGAGAGATGTTTTCATCATGTCAAAAAATTTCCTTGTGCTCCTTCCCAGTCGGTTCAGACAACCACACTACATTAAGTACTGTTTAGATTTGTCTTTCCTAGAATTTCATATAAATAAATGGAATCAAATAGTTTGTACTCTTTTACATTTGACTTCTTTCACTCATCAAAATGTTTGACTGCAAACGTATGTGCAACCAATAAAAAGCAGAAAAGTGGATATCATCAAAATTAAAAGCTTTTGTCCATCAAAGGCACCATGGAGAAAGTAAAGACAACCCAAGGATAGCAGAAAATATATGCAAACTATATATCTGATAAGAGTTTACCATCAAGACTATATCAAGAACTCTTACAACTCAATACCAAAAAGACAAAGATCCCAATTATTTTCAAACTGCCCATTTTAAGGTCAATAGAGCTGGGAGTATAGCTCAATAGTAGAGCACTTTGTGAAGCCCTGAGTTCCCAGCCAACCACTGGGGGGGAAAAAAAAGTGAAACAAAATAAATAAATAATAAAAAAATTAAAAGGGCATTTGCCCAAATATACAAATGACCAACAAGCATATGAAATGATGCCCCACATCATTAGTCATTAAAGAAATGTGAATCATAATTACATGAGATATTATTGCATACCTACTAGGTTAACCATAATACAAAAACCACGAAACATGCTGGTAAGGATATGCAAAAGACCTTCACACATTGCTGGTGGGATTGTAGTGGAAAAGTCTGGCAGTTTCTCAAGAATGTTAAACAGAATACCATATGACCCAGAAATTTGCACTGCTAAGTATATACTCAAAAGAACTGAAAACAAGAGAAACAAATACTTGTATGTCTATGTTCGTGGCAGCACTAGTCACAATAGCCAAAAGGTAGCAACAGCCAAAATGTCTGGGAATAAATGAATATACAAACAAACTGTGGTGTGCCCACACAATGAGATATTATTCAGCCACAAAAAGGAGCAAAGTACTGCTACATGCTACACACAGATAAACCTTTAAAACACTACACTAAGTAAAAGAAGCCACTTGGAAAAGGTTATATATTATATGAATCCAGTTATATGAAATAATCAGAATACATAAGTTTACAGGGACAAAATGTCAGTGATTGTCACGAACTCAGGGGATAAAATGAACAATTTCCTTTTGGAATGTTGAAAATGTTTTGGAACTAGATAGAGGTGGTGAATGTACAACATTTCATAAATATTCTGTACTGCCACTGAATTATTCACTTTAAAATGGTGAATTTTGTGTTAATTTTACCTCTATAAAAAATGTTCTTTAGATTCATCCATATGCCTATGTATGCATCCCATTATATATATATACATACCACAATTTACCTATTTTTTTTTAATTTTTTTTTTTTAGTTATAGATGGATGCAGTATCTTTATTTTGTTTATTCATTTTTATGTGGTGCTGAGGATCGAACCCAGTGCCTCACATGTGCGAGGCAAGCGCTCTGCCACTGAGCCACAACCCCAGCCCCACAATTTACCTATTTTACATATTAATAAATTATTGGGTTGAATCCAATGTTTATTTTTTTGAAAGAAACATAAACACATTCACAAAATGTGGTTATGAACATTTCTATACAAATCTTTTTGTAAATGTATGTTTCGTTTATTTTAGGTAAATACCTAGGACTGCCCTCACCTTTTCAAAAAAGTGGGGGAAAAAAAAAACCCAAAATGTGTTATCAGTCTTAAAATGCATAGGTATCAAAAATATAACTAAAAACTCAAAAAAAATGGAAGCAATTTCAGATATCAAAACCAATGCTGTATTTTTTTTTTAAGAGAGAGAGGGGGGGAAGAGAGACAAAGAGAGAGAGAGAATTTTAATTTTTTTTTTTTTAAGTTTTCGGCGGACACAATATCTTTGTTTCTATGTGGTGCTGAGGATTGAAGCCAGGCGGCACACATTCCAGGCAAGCGTACTACCCCTTGAGCCACATCCCCAGCCCAATCCTGTATTCTTAACTAAAGGCTCAACAAACTTAAGCCAATTAAACATGTCAAACTGTGAAGATAAAGAATAAAAATTAAAGAAAATTATGAAATTCTAGCACTATGTTAGCCAAAATTGGGACTATAGCTCTTTTAATACTGTTTACCTCTAAAGAGAAAATAACTCTCTTTCTTATACATTTCCAAGAATGAATTATGTAAGAATAAAGATCTTTCTGAGGGGCCACAGTAGGAATTTGTAGAAGAAAACCCAGAACCAGACTGCCTGAGGTTTAGTCCAACCCCACCACCTGATAGTTAAATATCTTATGCCTCAGTTTCATCGTCTAAAAAGCAAAGGTGATAATCAGATCCACTCCAGAAAGTTGTTGTGAATAGTGAATGACTTCATTCCTTCAATCTGAGAATCGCACGTGACATGTGGTAACACAAAACACTGCCACTGTCATCGTCATCAACATCCTTCTTCTTACTTCTTAAAATACCCTCAAAGCCTAGTAAGATACCTGCAGTTGTTCTACTGAGCAGCATTAAATAAGATTATATAACCAGTTAGTATATTTACCTAACTACCAGAGAAATTCAAATAGTTAAACTGTCAACACAGATTAAAATATGTATCCTGAGGGATTCAGTTAACACGCCACCCCAAAGACATCAGAAAAGAGATCCATGGAGCTGCTTAGTACTGCTGCACTAAAAGCAATGAAAACATGCTTCAGACATCTCAACACCAAACCTTACACCATTGACCTGCCCATAGCAAACCTTCCTCAAACAACATTCTCAAGTCCATATTTTAATGCTATAATATTATGAAAGAACAGGTTTTCAATATATTAATTGAAATCAGTGGCATAACATGTACTACATTTACTCAGTGTTACAAATTTTTCTCATAAGCAAACCAAAGAACATTGATCTCTGAACAGTGTGGATTGTAATATTATTGATATTAAATACCAACAGGGCAATTAGACTTCTCTCTCAGGGATTTGGAACTATTATGAGAGAGAAGTTAGAAATAAGGTATAGTCCAATCAATCAACAAGTACATGAAAAAATGCTCACCATCTCTAGCAATCAGAGAAATGCAAATCAAAACCACCCTAAGATACCATCTCACTCCAGTAAGATTGGCAGCCATTATGAAGTCAAACAACAATAAGTGTTGGCGAGGATGTGGGGAAAAGGATATAAAGGGTACACTTGTACACTGCTGGTGGGACTGCAAATTGGTGAGGCCAATTTGGAAAGCAGTATGGAGATTCCTGGGAAAGCTGGGAATGGATCCACCATTTGACCCAGCTATTGCCCTTCTCGGACCATTCCCTGAGGATCTTAAAAGAGCGTACTATAGGGATACTGCCACATCAATGATTATAGCGGCACAATTCACAATAGCTAGACTGTGGAACCAACTTAGATGCCCTTCAATAGATGAATGGATAAAAAAAAAATGTGGCATCTATACACAATGGAGTATTATGCAGCACTAAAAAATGACAAAATCATAGAATTTGCAGGGAAATGGATGGCATTAGAGCAGATTATGCTAAGCGAAGCTAGCCAATCCTTAAAAAACAAATGCCAAATATCTTCTTTGATATAAAGAGAGCAACTAAGAACAGAACAGGAAGGAAGAGCATGAGGAAAAGACTAACATTAAACAAAGACGAGTGGGGGGGGAGAAAGGGAGAGAGAAGGGAAAGCATATGGAAATGGTAGGAGACCTTCAATGTTACACAAAATTAGAAGAGGTTGTGAAGGGCAAGGGGGAGGGAAAAAAGGGAGAGAATTGAACAACAGCAGAGGAGGTAGAGAGGGAAGATGAGATGGGAGGAGAGGGGAGTGGGGATAGTAGGGGATAGGAATGGTAGCAGAATACAACAGTCACTAATATGCCATTATGTAAAAATTTGAGTGTGTAACCGATGTGATTCTGCAATTTGTATTTGGGGTAAAAATGGGAGTTCATAACCCAATTGAGTCAAACGTATGAAAGATGATATATCATGAGCTCTGTAATGTTTTGAACAATCAATTAAAAAAAAAAGAAAAGAAATAAGGTATAGTGAGGGTTGTATCTCATACAGAGGTCAGTTCATGATACTCACTATGAACACCCTTTAAATTATCCTTAAAATGTCAGAGTTAGGCTTTGGAAGCTCAAATTTTAAGATATTATTATTGTTACTTAGCATTTAGTTGCTTTCCAAGTCCCAATTTCCAGGACCCTGGGTATACCATAGCTCCTGTCTTTAAATACAGAGATGCTCAGTTGTTTCGTAGAATTAACACAACTGTCCTTAGGTTACATGAATAAATTTCTATTTCTTGTCACTATTCAAATACTTCCATACAGACTACCCAACTATAAATTCAGAATCAACTGCAAACACAATATAAATTTTTACTAATAAAAAAATTTATATAATACCCACTTGGTTTTTTCCCTTTACAAATTTTTTTTCTTTTTTTGGTACTAGGGACTGAACCCATGTACACTTTACCACTGGGCTACATTCCCAATCCTTTTTATTTTGAGACAGGGTCTTGCTAAGTTGCTGAGAGTCTTGCTAAGTTATTGAGGCTGGCCTTGAACCTGTGAAGATTCAATTCTGCTACCTCAGCTTCTGCATGCCTCTAGGATTACAGGCATGCACCATCACAATTAGAATGAATATAAATTTTTAACATCAAAAGTTATTTAAGTTCCTTAACAAAAGGTTGCACAAACTAAATAAATAAAAAAAAATAAGAGCAGTGGAAACCAGGATAGAATGTTTACTCATGGAATAAGTAGAAAGTAATTAATGACCTTATTCTTATTTTGATTACATATGAATATTTTCTCTAACAGGATGTTAACAAGACATCAATTAGCCATTAGTAACTATTATCAAAACTGAAAAATATTTTTCTACCTAAAATCACTTTTTCCTGTAAATATTATTTCATCATAGTTACAGGAAACTAACCAACGAAAGAAAAATAATTTTAAAAACATAAAAAATACACACATATAAAATATAAGAAACAATACAATGGGAAAACTGGGTAAGTAAAATAATTAGAAATTTAAGTGGTACAAGAGATTTTATTAAATTGCCAAAACAAAACCTTTAAACTTTTTTAACAGAATTTTGGCATTATAACAAGATCTCTTAGGAGTGTGAACAAAATTCTGCAATTATATTCTCTCTAGTGTTTCTAGGCTTTGACTCTGATCATTACACTGGAGGATAGGATTCTATTACATTAAAACAAAACTCTAAATGAGGGGATTTCAAAATCTCCATAGGCACAGAAATAAGTTTTAAAGGAAATGAGATTATAAAACAAAAATGGTTAAATTCCACTGAATAAAAATAATAAATTTTGAGTCTGCCTCTAAATAGGCTATACTCTAAAAAACTAATCTATAAATAATTACGTGGAAATCAGAAGAATTTTTTTTCCACACATAGACTATGGTCCAATGGTTGATCAGTTTAGTTGAAATGATATATGATTATTATGTTAAGTTAAATAGATCTTGTGGATTAGGCTGGGGCCCCACTTAGGATGACAAAATCAAACCTACATCTGAAGGAGTGAGACACAACCAGGTAGGCCTATCACAAATAATTAACTCTTTAACTCAAAAAATTTTCCAGGCAGTCAGAACTGAATGAGAAGTGATAGTTACTTCTAAAAAGTACAGGGCCTCTATACTTGAGATCTCCCTGGCTTTTATGTGAACTGTCTTTAAAAGTATTCAGAAATATTGAATAAGTTTCCTTGATTTTAACTTTCTCAGTGAAGGATTCATAGATTTACTCTCATAATATACTAAGTATATTCTACATTATCTCCTAATCTTAACTGTACATAAGTCAGACCATTTTTTAAATGATAATTATTTTTAAAACAAAATTAAATGATGGATGATTTTGAACATAGGTCAGCAGAAATAAAATGGTAGAGTTAAAAGAAGAGTTAGAATAGCTAATTTGAAGTAGGATAATAACATGTATTATAATGTCAGGTACTGGGTAAGTCCTTGCTCTTACGCTAATTTATGTCACAGTTCATTTTTTTCTCCCCTCACCCAAATCAAGCAGTTCTCCTTTCCAATATATTAGAAGTATTTTATAACCCAATTTTCTTACAAACCCTCCAACCTTTTCATATTATTCTTCTAAGAAAAGAAATAAAAACATTCTAGGCTTCATAAATTTCTTAACAGTGAAGAATGTTCAACAGTATCTCTGGTCTCTACCTATTAGATGCTAGTAGCACAATCCCACTCTTCTTCAATTATGACAACCAAGATGTCTAGACACAGACATACATTTCCATATATACCGTGGTAAGCAATACTCTCCCCAGCTGAGAAGCACTTTAAACTAAATTGAATCAGGGCTTTGAATCAGCTTACATTGAAGAATCACTTTAAAGATAGAAATATGAAGGAATGCTGGTAAAGATATTATCTACTGTATTACATTTTCCATTATGAATATCTACAGGAGACAACTGTCTCAGATCTTGATGTAAACAGCATGCTTTCTTATGGATAACTGAGTATCCTTAACTAATTATACTCTCACTTTTTCTTTGACCACTGGAAAGCTCAAAAACAAATTCACAGTCTATCTTTGATAAAGGTACATCAATTTATGAGTAATAAATCTCCTGAATGTCAATTCATTCTTCAACCCTAAATCTATTTTTAACCTTATTTATTTTATTATATAATTCATGTATTTTTACATATTGGCACAAAACTTTTTTTGAATGAGATTAGGGATAAATTAACAAATAGGTAAATTATAATCGTCCCCAGCACATCATACCCTTTGCTGCCACATTATCATTCCTCTCTAAATCTTTTTGCTAGACAAAGATCCTTCAGTTTTCTTTAGCAAATGTTTATCCTCCTGTCAAAACAAATAATTAACTAAATTGAATCACTTAAATAAGCTATGTCAGATACATAATGATCAGCATACTTTCATGTCTTTATATATTTATTAGATATGTATTTACCCCATGATAGGTACAAAATTCTAGATGTTGAATGCCCAGTGGTTGCCCTGGCATCAGATTATCAACCTGCAGGATGCTGGGAAGACAGACACATATTCTCTATGCTCTTACTGAAGCTGGTTTGCAGAAAGTTTTCCTTTTCCTAATAAAAGCCTATTTATAACCCATGCTGAACAGTATTTGGAATTCAAACTAAATCCTAGTGCATGATAGATGGTGACAGGCCCATCCTGCACAAATGACAACTATGAAGTATCCTACCTGGTTTTACATCCTCAGATTACTTTTGATAGTGCTGAAAGAAACCATTTTCCTCTTCATTTTAACCCTTATAACCTTTCCAAGACCTCAATTCAGATTTGTAAGATATGGATATTATAAAAGTACACTGATAGATAAACAATTTGTGGTAAATTCATAAAGAAGAAAATTAACCACCACCAACAAAAAGGTAATACTGTTAATACTCAAACATACAATATGGTGAACTTCAAAAATATGCATGTTGCAAAAGACACAACGAGAATAAATTGTACTGACCCATTTTTGAGAAACTCTGAAAAAGGCAAAATTAATCCATAGTAACAGAAAGCAAATTAGTGATGGGTTAAGGTCTGAGAGTAACAAAGGAATACAAGGAGATTTACGGAATGATGGAAAGGTTATTTTTGACATCATATCTCAATTGGGACAGTGGTTTCATAAAACATTTATTGAAACTCACCAAACTGTATACTTAAAATAGGTACAAATGTGGTATTCTTGCTAGAAATACATGAACTTGAACTAACAATGAGAAAATATTCAATAAATCCAAATTCAAGGATATTGTATAAAATAACAACTGACCAATACTTTTCAAAAGTCAAGGTCACAAAGTTTTAAAAATTAAAAAAAAAGAAAATAGAGAAAAACACGAGGAATGGTCACAGACTGGAGGAGACTAATGGGGTATGTCAACTGAATGCAGTGTAAGATTCTGGAACAGAAAGACACTAGTGGAAAAACTGATAAAATTCAAATAAAGTTTGTAAGTTAAAGCAATAATATCATACCTATGCTAATTCCTTACTTTTGTTAACTATATCATGTGTTATGTAAGTTTTTAACACAGGGAAAGCTAAATGAAAGCTATCTGGAAATGTTCTATACTATTTTTGCAACTTAAGTCTTAAAACTTTAAGCAAATGAATACTTTTTAATGGGTTCATTGTTCAACAAATGAGTTGATCTAAAATTTAAAATTAAAAAAATAAATGTTATTAAGAAATAATCCTAACCTCAGCATAATTCTCTTTTTAAGCTCCTTAAATAATTTTTAAATAAGATTAACTAAAAGAAGATTCCAAATCTTCTTCTCTTCAATATCTGAGTCAATAAACCTATGTGACAAAACACAAAACATTCTTTCCCAAAAGGATCACTAAATTGAGAAAAGTTATTAATTAAAATAAAAATCTCAGATACATTCCTGAGAACCATGTTATCAATAATAAAATAATTATCAAGCTGTAACAATAGAATTCATAAAACTTTGAAGACTACAGTAAAAAATATTTAATTTCTATGATCTTACATATGAAAACTCTTACATATGAAAACTCTTACATGTTTGAACTTCCAAACACATCTCAGTTAATATTACTTAAAAACAGAACAACCTGGGTAGAAAAACATTCAAGAGAAAAATTAATAATTTTACAGCATACCTCCTCTGTTTCCATTTTCTTCATCCTACAAAATAAAAAAAAATAACCATTTATGAATACACATTTATAAACCCTTTTTAAATCAATTTAATCCAAACTAACCTCCCAATTATAATCTCACTAAAAGTGTCTTTTGTCAGAAGGCAGAATCACAAATAGAGAAGAGAAAGCTGTAGATAAAGCCAACTGAGGATATTAGGAGTTCAGTTTTTGACATGTTGATTATGAGATATCTGATGAAGATATTCAAGAGGAGCCATCAAGTCAGCAGTAGAACAAATGAAGCTGAGTCTGGGACAGAAGGCTGACTGGTCATTACTTACTGTACTACCTTGTACTTAAATGTGGTGCCTTTAGAAGCTACCACAGGACCAAAAACTGTTTACATAAATGAATTGGTTCTAATTTGCTACATATTTAAATTCTTGTACTCAGTCTGGAAGTTTATCAACTTGGTTGCTGCTTTCATGCCCTGTTACCTATATCTAGCTGAAAAATTAGAAACAACCTTTAAAAAACTAGTTAAAAAAATATTTTTTCAAACCCTTGTTGAGCCTCTACCATATGGAAGTTACCATGTACTGTAGAAAGAAAAACAAGACATTTGATTAAGGACTGATAATTTATTACATAATTTTTGACCTTTACTTTGGCTGCTCAAATGTTGTTTTCTTCTTCTTCTGGTTATAAGCTCTGTTCTAAGACCAGTAATGCTGCCAGCTAAGTGACATAATAAAGACATTGTTATATTAATTACATGCTTTCTAAAAGCTATACAATATTAAATTTAAAAAAAAAGTCTTTTGGGGCTGGGGATGTAGCTGAGTGGGTGTACGTTTACCTCAAAATGCATAAGGTCTTGGTTCAATTACCATTGCAACAAAAATGAGGGGAGGGGGGTTCAATGTTTATTTTTTATGAAAAATGTACAAGACTGAGACCTATTTGCAAGATTATCTGTTCAAAATAATAGTATTAATAGCTAAAATTTACTGGACAATTATTATATGTCAATTCCTGTTCTAAGTGTTTTGTATGTACTATATCATTTAAACACACAATCAGTGAGGTCACAGAGTTAAAAAAGAGATGGGACTCAAACCTAGGTTCTTTTGACTCCAATGACTATGCTATTAACAATTATATTATGCTACTGAAATTTCTAGAAATATTTCCCATTAAGAATATACTTTTGGGGCTGGAGTTGTAGCTCAGATGTAGAATGCTTGCCTAATACGTGTGAGTCACTGCATTCAATTCCCAGAACCACATATAAATAAGCAAATAAAATAAAGGTCCATCAACAACTAAAAACAAATTAAAAATTTAAAAAATATATACACTTTTAATCTAAGCTTGGTAAAATTATTTTATAAAAACTGTAACTACCTATTTGTCATGACCCAAAGCTTTTATTCAAAACAAAAATAAAAAGACAAAAATACTCAACCCTAAAATATAATTATCAAGTACTCTGATATGTAACCTAATATATTAGTAATATTATTTTAGACCTTTTTAAAAGAAGAATCTTAGCCAGCAGTATTATAATATTTCAGGAAACCCATGTTGGTAAAGTTTACTTCTAAGTTAACAATTATTTATAATCCTGAAAAGCTATTCTGATTTTAAAAAGAGTAAAACATTTTACTAGAAAGATGTAGTTAATAAAAATAGAATATGAAAGAGATGGTTTCCAGATACAATTAGATACTACCTTTTAAAAACAGATTTCGTTCCTTGAATACATATTTATTAGCCATAATCAAACCCTAGGTCTAGTACACTTACCCATTATATGACCCAGATCAGTTTTCACATCTGTTATATATAAGACTGCTCCACAGGATTTTGGTGTGGATGAAGTGAGATAATGGACATAAAGAGTAGTAAAGAACAGAGCAAGTATTCAATGTGTCAACTACAATCATAATTAGTATATGTTGCCCCTTTTGAGACTGTATTGCTATCTGGAACAGTATAATCATTTCATGTACTCTGACAAGAAGCTGTTTTAAAATCATAACTCACCATCATATTACATACCTGAAAGTATTGTTCTAATCTTGTTAATTTTCTATAACTATCAAAATATTCTCACTAATAATCTCTGCTGTATACTTTGCCCAGAAAACTTACCACTTTTCTAGATATTAGGGAAATGTTACATATTAGAAAAAGTAGAATGCAGTCTAGAAGACCTTGAAAAATAAATCTGGAGTTTAGAATTAGTTGGATCTTTCAGAGAAGATTAAAGTTTTTGTTCTAGAAAATGAAAAAAATCTTTAAAAAAAAGATAATCAAAATGCAAATACAACAATAAGATAAGGAAAAAAAAGAAAAGACAGTGGGGAAAGCAAGTATGACTGGGAGACTAAAAGGAAATAGAAATGGACTTGTGTTTTTTCCAAGTTTATTTATCTTACCTTATATGAAAACTGAATTGCAGACTCTGGGGGATAAACAATAAAATGCCTTAATGTAAAACCAAAGCCTTGAGATGTTCTTTTCAGCATAACTGTTTTGGGACCTGGCCAGGAGAATGTTTCATCTTCGGATGGTGATACAGTTTCACTTTGTTCTTTTCCATCTTTATTTTTTGATACCTAAAGTTAAAAGATATGTAAAAGTTAACTAGAGAATACATTATACCTGCTCACTTAGAAAAGTTACATGTGACATATAATACCTGAATACAGGTATGAACTTAATGGAAACAAAAAATTATATTCTGATTCATAAATTAGATGTATTGAAACAAATCATGTGATCATGAAAAACTAATTTTTTTTCTAGAAAATTATGATGTTATGAAAAATTAATCAAAAGCAAAAAGGAACTCTTGGAAATTAGAAATACAATCACTAAGATTTAAAATGCAACAAAGAAATAAAAGATAATAAAATCTCACAGTGCCCAAAGAACTAAAAAACAAATTATGAAAAAGATATGGAACTCTCACAAATTAAGTCCTAACCTTATTAGTCCAATGGCAACAAAAATAATTTTAAAATAATAGAAAAGGACTTCAGGTTCTGAGCACAAACTTAGAATCCACATAGATAATCCTTCCAACATATCCTGGCCTTTGAATTCTCCACCACTCTTGGCTTTGGCCTGGTCATGAGTGAAACCCTTTTACTCAAAATCAAGAATCCTACTTAGACCCATCACCTGCTTCCCCCTCTTACCTCAGCTGTTACAATTATTTAATCTGGGGACCCTACCACCCTTTCCCAGTTCCTCACCAACCCTAGGTCCTTAATTCCCTCTTAAGTCAACTTCAACTCATTTCTTCATCTTCTGACACATTCTTATTTGCTCAGTCACCTGACAAAACCTAGCCTCAGATAAACCAATACTGCCTACTTTAGACCTCTACCTATGCAGACGAACATGAGTGGAGAAAAACGAAAATATTTTCACTTAAAGTCATGATCATTAACCTCAATAGACCCCATAATGCTGTCAAGTCAATGAAAATACATTTTCTCTGGTCCATTCAGCAAAATGTTTCATCCCTTCTCCCCTCCTCCCTTGTAGCAGATGATCCTACTTTCTATTACATTGAGAAAGTAGCAACAAAGAAGAGAGAACTTAATCTTCAGCCACACCTACCCACCTGTCTGCAATTGTGCCCATGATCCTGTCTTTTCTCTAGAAAACAATGGATACTGTCCAGTCTCCTAAGGCCCTGCCACTTGCATTCTAGATCCCATCACTGTACTATTTAAAAATATGGTTCCAGTAATTCTCCCCTCTCTTTTCGGCATCATCACTCTATCATTCCCATATGCATCCACATGTTTTGCAACTTCTTTCATCTTAACTACAAAATTCATACAACCTCTCCAGTAAACAGCTTGTTTGTCAGTTTCTCCTTAGAGAAAAGCTTTTTTTTTTTTGGTACTGAGGATTGAACCCAAGGCACTTGAACACTGAGCCACACGCCTCCCCTTTTTTGAATGTCATTTAAAAATAAGGTCTTACTGAGTAGCTTCGGGCCTCCCTAAGTTGCTGAGGCTGGCTTTGAACTCACGATCCTCCTGCCTATCTGCCCCAAGCCACTGGGATTACAGGTATGCACCACCAGCTAGAGCAAAACTCTTGAAAGCTATATTTGCCATTTTTTCCCCTCTCATTTTCTCTTAAATCTCATTAAACTGGGCTCTTACCTTCGTAACTCTTTAAAACTGATCTTGTCAATATCACCAATGGCTTCTACACTGATATACTAAATGGTCAATTCTTAGTTCATATCTTACGTTATCTATCAGTTAACATGGGGATTACTTCCTCCTCGAAAAATTTCTCCACTTTACTTTCCACACTGATTTTCCTCCCAACTCATGGGCTATTTTTTTCTCGGTTCTCTTTGCTACTTTGTCTACTAAATTTCTGAACTTGGAAGTACCTAAGACTCAGTCCATATACTTCTCTACCATACTCTTGTCATCTAGAGATTTCATTCAGTTTTATGCATTAAACACCATGTATGTGGATGATTCCCAAATATTTATCTCTAGCCCAGACATCACCACAGATAGGTAACTCAAACTTTACCTGTCTATACTGCTGATAAGACTTCAATTTCAAGCCAGCCTTTTTGAAATGTCACCTTTATCAAACAGAAAATACTTGAGTACGCTTCATTCTACTGTATTTTTTATTATCTTTTACCAGTAAATTTATCTTTTCTTCCACAAAGATTTGCTTCATATGAAGATGGGAAGATAACTAGATAATAACATTACCCAGTTGAATTTGCAGTAGGGGTAACTACATGATTAGAATGTGAATAAAAGTAAGGTGTAATATACAAAGTCAACAGTATTTCTACAGACTAGCAATGAGTAATTGAAAATTTAAAAGATTTATAATAAAAAAATGGGGGTTGGGGTTGTGGCTCAGCGGTAGAGTGCTCACCTAGCATGTGTGAGGCCCTGGGTTCCATCCTCAGCACCACATAAAAATAAATAAACAAAATAAAGAAAAAAAATTGGTAAAAAGAGAAAGACATTTTTAAAAAATTATAAAAATAAATTTTAAAAGGGCACTAAAATGTGAAATATTTAGAAATAAGTCTGAAAAAAGACTTGCAAGACCTGTAAACTAAAACTCTGAAAGGCTACTGAGACATATTAAAGAATACTTAAATAAATGAAGAGATATACCATGTTCATGGTTCAAAAGACCCATACCTCTTCCAAAATTCATCTATAGATTCAGTGCAACCCCAATCAAAATACCAGGAAACTTTTGCAAAGAAGCTGCTATTTCTAAAATTCACTTTAAAATGCAACGAACCTAAAATAGCTTAAACAACTTCAAAAAAAAAAACCAAGTTGGTATGCATACACTACAAGTCTTCAAGATCAAAAACCTATAGTAATCAAGATAATACAGTGTTAGAAACAAGAGACACAGACAGATCCATAGAACAGAACAGAGTCCAGCTGCAGACCCACAACTGCATGATGCAGTGACTCTACTCCTAGATATTTAATCAAGAGAAACATGAACATCTGTCAACTTCATACAACACAAATACTAGAACACAACAGTCCTGGTACAACTGGCTATCCACATGCAAAATATATAAAACTTTTATCTCTAATTCATATCACATATAAAAATTAACTCAAATGATTATACACTTAAAACTATTGGGGAAAAAAGCAGACAAAAATCTTTAGAACTTAAGGTTAAGCTGAGATTTCTCAGATATGACATCAAAGAGCAGGTGTGGTGGTGTGCTAAGAGCCACAGCCAAGTAATATGATGCATGGCATTTTTGGTTGAAAGGTGAAGCCAGCAAGCCATTGAGATGATATAATTATGTTAAGATCTGCATTCATATGGATATTGGACTCCTGGAGAGTTCCCATTGGTTGGGGAAGTGCGGTAGGGAGGAATTCCAGAGGAGGAACTTCCTCTTGGGTTCCGGGAGAAAGCTCGTGTGTGGACGGTCAGCAATCTTCCCTGGAGCGTTCGGGGCATTGGGACAGTTTCAAAAATAAACTTTGTTCCTGCTTGAGTGGCTCGTGATTTTGTGCCCAGCCAGACTGCGACAGTGGTGCATGCCTGTAATCCCAGAGACTAGGGAGGCTGAGGCAGGAGGATCACAAGTTCAAAGCTAGCCTCAAAAACTTAGCAAGGCCCTAAGCAACTTAGTGAGACCCTGTCTCAAAATAAAAAATAAAAAGGGCGAGGGATCGGCTCAGTGATTAAGTGCCCCTGAGCTTAATCCTTGGTACCCAAAAATAAAAAGAAAAAATTCAATTGTAAAAAGAATCCTCAACCCTCTTACCCATGCAAAAGGGGGCAGAAGATGAGCATACTTTACCAAAGAAGCCTACATGGATGCAAATAAGTATTATGAAGAGATAACCAACATATAGTCAATAGGGTTTAGTTTGTATTCAAACTAAAACCACAATGAAATATCAATACATTCCCTTAGAAGTACTAAAATTATAAAGACTAAACGAAGTGCTGGTCAGGATGAGAAGCATCTGAAACTTTCAGATATGCTAGTAAGAACCTAAAATGGAACAAACACTGGAAAATAGCCTGATAGTTTTTTAAAAAGTTAAATATATTTTATCTACCATATGAAGAAACCATTCTGTTCCTAGGTAAATACCTAAGAGAAATTTGAAAGTACATGTAAATATAAAGATGAATACAGAAATGTTCATAGCAGCATTCTCTGTGATAGCCACAAACTCGAAAATATCCTAAATGCTTTATCAATAGATGAATAGACAAATAAACTGATAAATATAAACAACAAGATTACTTAGCAATGAAATGAAATGAACTATGGATATAGGTAGATATGTGTTAATTATGCTGATTTAAAGAACCCAAAGCAAAAACTAGTACATACTACTATATGATTCCATTTGTATAAAATCCTAGAAAAAAATGCTAAAATCTATTCTATACTGACTGAAAGTAGATTAGTGGTTGCTCAGGTAGGTGGTAGGGAGGGAGATACCACAAAGCAGCATGAAGAAATTGGGGTGGGTGAGTGATAAATATGTTCATTACCTTGACTGTGGTAATGTTTTCAAGGGTGCATGTATGTGTAAGGTCAAATTATATGGTTTAAATACATACAATTGATTATATGTCTAGCATACCTTAATAAAGATATTCAAATTAAAATAGAGGCAATGAAATAACTACCAGGAAACTCAGGAAGAGGCTATCAGAGGTGGCAAAATAAAGTGCATACGAAAGAAAGGGTCTGAAATCTGGAAGAAATACAGAAGTTTCTTCAACAGCATTGTGATGCTGAAATCTATGAAGAGTTTCCAAGGGTTCATTTTATTATGCCATATGATGTCAATATATATTACATATTATTTTGTATTTATCAAATATACACATAAACATTCTTAAAAGTAATTCTATTTAACATTACAAAAATTAACAATCATTTTATATCTATAAGATACTACTTTGAATAGAAGATTCTATTTTGATCTGTCTCTTTTTATCTAACTCAACATTTTAATTTTCAGTTTTAGCACTGTGATTAAGAACTTGGGCTGGGATTGTGGCTCAGTGGGCTGGGGTTGTGGCTCAGTGGCAGAGCGCTTGCCTCACATATGTGAGGCACTGGGTTCAATCCTCAGCACCACATTAAAAAAATAAAATAAAATATTGTGTCCGTATATAAATATTTTTTTAAAAAAAGAACTTGGGATCAGTCACTAATCCTGACTCTGCCATTTGCTGATTTTATAATAGTGAACAATTACTTCTCTTAAGCCTCAGTTTTTTCACCCATAAAATAATAATAAAGCACTCTCTCAAAGAATTAATGTATACTCAGTGAGAAACATATATGAAATACTGAGCATAGAAACACTTAATAAATATTAGTTCCTTGTTCTTTCTCTGCACACAAAATATATACCATCTTCTCTAGTTCTCTTTTTAAATTTATTTTTCCTGGTAGTCCTTTACGTCACAATATTTCACAATATTTTAACATAACTAATGTGCAAAATGCAGTTGGAAAGATGCATCAAAGCAAACTTTCTGAACTTCGACAAATAATAGAGAGTGTGGAAACAAAGCTGGTTTAAACAGGCTGGAGATGTGACTCAGTGGAAGAGCGTATGGGTGAGGCACTGGGTTCAATTCTCAGCACCACATATAAATAAATAAAGATCTAATACTAAAAAAATATTTTTTTAAAAAGTTGGATTAAGCAATCAATAGATGCGAAGAAACTGGATCTTAGATAGCAGATAATTTTTTCCTCCCTATTTTTAGCTCTTTGGATGAACAAGAATTCTACAGTCAACTATAGAAATTTCAGATCACAAGTTCTAAGTCAGCCTCAGCAGCTTAATAAGACCTGTAGGAAAATAAAAAATTTTTAAAGGGCTGGAACTCAGCGACAAAGCACCCTGGGTTTAATTCCCCATACCCACCCCTCTAAAAAGAAATTTTGTATGTTAGAAACTAATTATTGATAAACTTATCATATATGTCCCCTTCTCAGATTTTGGGTTATAACACTGTCAAATAAAATTATACGAGGCCACTACATGAAATAAGCTCCTACACTGGGCCCCAACAAAGGAGACTAAAAACCAAAATGGAGTCACTCATACTAAAGTTCCAAATCAAACTGAAACTACCTTGTTGACTGACATTCTGAGAAAACAGGGGAGAGAGGTAACAACCAAATTTCCAAACAGGCCAGTTTCAATCAGCATTATAATGAAGTTCCCTCTGCTGTAACCTTTATTAAAGAAAGACACTTGAAGTAACCTGATGTTAACTAGTGAGTTATTTTCTATTGTGCCCATGCTCCCCACCTGCACCTGTGCCCACCCTACAAGGAATGCAACTTTGAAATGACCAATCTGCTAACTGTTACTGCTTTCTTCAGATCTTCTGTCTCTAAAACCAACCCCTTCTGCTCATATCATGGGAGTATTTATTCTGTTTTTTTAAGTAAGGTGTTGCCCTATTCCAGAATCACAAATAAAGCCAATTAATAAGATAATAATTTGTTGTAATTTTGTCTTTGGACAACACCAAACTGATCAACATGGAGAATTCAAGCAGCGTCCCAAGTGACTGCAAAAGTGATCAGATGATTACTAGGTAGAGTCTGGAAGCTAAAGATTATTCTAGGCTTAATTACCCAAACAGTTTGGATAAGCTTTAAGCAGTGACTGGCTTCTCCTTTTTTGATCCAAATGAAAGCATCATTTTGTATATGCAGCTAATGCTCTTAGCTCAAGCACTCACTCTCCTTGTTCATTAAGTAAATAGTCACAGAAAATGTACTTTGTATATAACACAGTTTCACACAGCATAGCTACCAGGATGAACAAAATATGCACTAAATTTTTAATTTATTTTTTTAAATTAAGCATTTCATTTTGAGACAATTTCAGAGTCACAGGCAGTTGTGAGAAATAATAGAGAAAGAGAGAGCTCATGTAACCTTTTCGCAGTTTCCCTCAACAGTAACAGGAAAACAATAGCATCATATTACACCCTAATATTGACATATATAATCTGCCTATCTTCTTCAGATTTCCCCAGCTTTACTAGTACTCATGTTTTCTTTTTTCTTTTTGGGGTTGGGGGTTCTGTTCAGTTTTACCACATGGATAGGTTTGTGGATCCACCCCCAACCAAGATATAGAACCGTTAGTTCCATTACCACAGGATCTTTCCTATACTCTTTCATAACTACACTCACTCTCCCTCCTCACCCAGTCCCTAACCCTGGGCAACCACCAATCTATTCTACCTTTCCATCATTTTTGTAAATTCAAGAATGTTATAAAAAAGGATTCATATTATAGTCAGCAACTGTGTGGGATTGGCTTTTTTCTATTGGCATAATTCTCTGGAGATTCATTTAGGTTGTTGAGTGTCTCAATACTTCATTGCTTTTTATTGCTTGCTTAGTAGTAGTCCTTGGTATGAATATACTACACTTAATGTATTTAATTATTAACCTGTAAAAGGACATATAAGGGCTGGGACTGTAGCTCGGTGGCAGAATATTTGCCTACCATGTATAAAGCCCTGGGTTTGATCCCCAAAAAAGGAAAAAAAAGAACATCTAAGTTGTTTCTGATTTGGGCCCCTTTTTAAATAAATGTACTATGAATACTCATGTGCTTATTTTCATGTGACAAATTTCAATTTCTCTGGAATAAATATCCAGAGTACAATTACTGTTTTATGTATATTTGGACTACTATAATAGAAAGCATAGACTAGGTGGCTTATAAACAATGGAAATTTATTTCTTACAGTTCTAAAAGATGGGAACTTCAAGTTCAAAGCAATAGTAGACCTGGTGTTTGGTGAGTGTCTTCTTCCTCAGAGATGGCCCCTTCTTGTGGTATTCTCTCATGATGGAAGTTCTCAGGGTCTCTTTTTAAAAGGCACAGATCCATTCATCAAGACTCTGCCTTCATAACCTAATCACCTTCCAAAGTCTTCACCTCCTAAAACCATCAATGTGAGGCTTAGGATTTCAGCATATGCATTTTGGGAGGACACAAACATTCACACTACAGCATATAGTAACTGCATGCTTTATAAGAAACTGCCCAATTCTTTGGCAATTTTATATTGCCCACCAGCAATCCATGAATGCTTCTGTTTCTCCACATCCTCCACAACATTTGGTACTACTATTTTTTTAGTCACTGTGATAGGTACGTGATATCCTGTGATCTTAATTTATATCTTCCTAACAGCTAATGAAGATGAATTTCTGTTCATGTGCTCATGTTCATGTTGCCACCTTGATTACATAATTTAAAAGCACAAAAGACTGAGATTTAATCTAAGTGAGCCCTTTCCTACTACACCATAATAGGATAAACCGAGATACAGATTTGTTAAGTGATATATCCAAGATCATGGATGACTACAATCAGGGAAAAAAGTAAAATCATGGTTTCCTGAATCTGAGGCTAGAATATTTGCTATTACATTATTTTTCATTGTCTCTTCCTAACTTATAACCTGCATAGATTCTTGCCCCAATAGCTCTTTGATCTAACTTACTGTCTTTTTTTTTTTTTCATTTTCTTTTTCTGCAGGACTCTAATACTTTTAAAACTATGTGTATTAAATTCATTTCTAGTATATCATTATTACTTGGCCTCACAGCTCCCAAATATATTCAAGTTTTCTTTTAAATTACATAGCAAACTTGGATCATGGTTTCATGCTGCAAGTTTCTGAACTGGACTTGCTATGTCTTGTTTCACTGGACTATTTATACAAAAAAAAAAAAAGATGGGATGAAGAGGAAGCAATGTCATTTTTGCTGTCTGCAAACTAACATTTTAAATTTATTTGTTCTAATTTGTCATACATGACAGCAGAATCAATTTTTCAATTCATAGTACACATATAGAGCACAATTTTTCATGTTTCTGGCTGTACACAAAATAGAGTCACACCATTCATGTCTACATACATGTATTTAGGGTACTGATGTCCATCTCATTCCACCATCTTTCCTACCCCATGCCCCCTACTTTCCCCTCCCTCCCCTTTGCCCTATCTAAAAAGGTCCTCCATTTCTCCCATGCCCCACCCCATTATAGATCAGCATCCACATATCAGAGAAAATATTCAGCCTTTAGTTTTGGGGGATTGGCTTACTTCACTTAGCATGATATTCTCCAACTCCATCCATTTACCTGCAAATGCCATGATTTTATTATCTTTTGGTGCAGAGTAATATTCCACTGTGTATATATACCACAGTTTCTTTACCCATTCATCTATTGAAGGGCATATAAGTTGCTTCCACAATTTAGCTATTGTGAATCATGCTGCTATAAACATTGATTGTGGCTGTGTCACTGTAGTATCCTGTTTTTAAGTCCTTTGGGTACAGACCGAGGAGTGGAATAGCTGGGTCAAATGATGGTTCCATTCCAAGTTCTACAAAGAATATCCATCCTGCTTTCCATATTAATTGCACCAATTTGCAGTCCCACTAACAAATGTATGAGTGTGTCTTTTTCCCCACATCCTCGTCAATACTTATTGTTCTTTGTATTCTAAATAGCTGCCATTCTGACTGGCATGAGATGAAATCTTAGAGTAGTTTTGATTTGCATTTCTCTAATTGCTAGAGATGTTGAAACATTTTCCCATATACTTGTTGACTGATTGTGTATCATCTTCTGAGAAGTGTCTGTCATTTCCTTGGCCCATTTATTGATTGGGTTTTGGGGGGGCTTTGGGGGTTAAGTTTTTTGAGTTCTTTATACATCCTAGAGATTAGTGTTCTATCAAATGTGTGTGTGGTAAAAAATTGTTACTATTTTGTAAGCTCTCTCTTCACCTCACTGATTTCTTTTGCTAAGAAGCTTTTCAGTTTGAATCCATCCCATTTGTTGATTCTTGATTTATTTCTCGTGCTATGGGAGTCTTGTTAAGGAAGTTGGGGCCTAATCCAATATGATGGAAATTTGGGCCTATTTTTTCTTCTATTAGGTGCAGGGTCTCTGGTCTAATTCCTAGGTCCTTGATCTACTTTGAGTTGAGCTTTGTGCATGGTGAGAGATAGGGATTTAATTTCATTTTGCTGCATGTGGATTTCCAGTTCTTCCAGCACCATTTGTTGGAAGGGGCTATCTTTTCTCCAATTTATGTTTTTGGCGCCTTGTCTAATATGAGATGACTGTATTTATGAGGGTGTGTCTCTGTGTCCTCTATTCTGTACCATTGGTCTACAAGTCTATTTTGGTGCCAATACCATGCCATTTTTGTTACTATTGCTCTGTAGTATGGTTTAAGATCTGGTGTAGTGATGCCACCTGCTTCACTCTTCTTGCTAAGCATTGCTTTGGCTATTCTGGGTCTCTTGTTTTTCCAGATGAATTTCATAATTGCTTTTTCTATATCTATGAAGATGTCACTGGGATTTTGATTGCTATATCTTGTTTCACTGAACTATTTATTCAAAAAGAAAAGATGGGATGAAGAGGAGGCAATGTCATTTTTGCTGTCTGAAAACTAAGAATTTTTTAATGGTACAGCTCAGTTGTTGCAATTATTCAACCCATCCAGAACATCACATTGAAGTTCCTCTAATCTCCTACCTTTTCCCTGCAAGAAAGAAGGGAGGGTTACATTTTCATGGGCCTGTATACAAAAAAAAAAAAAAGAAGAAGCAGCAGCAGCAGCAGCAGCAGCAGCAGCAACAGCAGCAAAGAAATATGCATATGTGCCTTCTTCACTCCTTCTTCATACCCACAGTGCCTCTGATCTCTTGGATTATACTAAAAGGGCAAGCTGTGGGAACACACAGTGAAGGACCCAGCAGTCATAGACCCTCCACTTAAGAAGACCTCTAATACTATTCCTCTACATACATCTCTTTTCCGCATGATGAGCAACCAAGTCATGTACACAAACGGCATGAAAGGGCAAGAAGTCAAGAAATGACTACAGTAATAGCAGTTAAATTCCTGTGGACTAAGAACTGTCATTTGATTCCCTTAAAAGACTTCATAACAAGGTCATTTGATTGAATAATACTCAAGGTTAAAAGAAGCCAAAATAAAGGATAAAAACTAACTGTAAAAATTAGATATAACAACTAGACAAAGCAAACTAAATGAAGGGTGAGAGAAAGTGTAAGGGGAAAATACCCATCATATAACAATACAAATTATATAAGCCTCACATAGAGAATACAAACAGGCATGATTGAACTTAGAAGACAGTGGGAATGTTCTAAAAATATTGTGATGAAAATTTAACAACTATATAAATCTTCCACAAACAATGAAATGTATACTTAAAATGGGTAAGAATTTTTGTTTGTAAATTATACTTCAATAAAGATAGATCTTAAGGGGGGAAAAGAAACCTTAAATCACATTGTACAAAGTCTAAATTTTGTCAGAGATAAAAGAGAGAGGGCTGTCACACAAGTAAATATAACAGAGTTATGAAAGAATATTGGTATACATAACAAATATGTCTTAAGCTATCTTCTGTAATTATTTGTACTTAAAGTAGAATTAGGTCAGCTTCCTAGTACATTCCAGAAATTACTCATTATAAAGCATAAGAAAGTATGTTATATTGTGCTCATCTTAAATCAGGCACAATGGCACACACCTGTAACCCCAGCGACTCAGGAGGCTGAAGCAGAAGGATTGCAAATTCAAGACCAGCCTCAGCAATTTAGGAAGGCCTGAAGCAACTTTGTAAGACCCTATCTCAAAATAAAAGGGGTGATGATGTAGTTCACCGGTAAAGCACCCCTGGGTTCAATTTCCAGTACTCCCCATCCCCAAAATTCCTAACATCTACTCATGCCCAGTAGCAGGCACACCACCATTGAGCAATACCCCCCAGTCAAAACTTTTACTAGATCTTTACATACATCACAAATGTATTGGAGAAATGGACTCACAGTGTTTCAGTAACTTGCTAAAAGCAGACAGCTAGTAAGTGATGAAGTTAGTCTACTCTTTCCAGAATATGCCACATGTAGAAAGGGAGTAATGACATGCTCAGAAACAATTTAGATATTGTTTGTCTTTAACCCACTTTTCCCACAGTCCTAATGCTAGGGAGAATTAATCTTACAGCAAATAATCCCACACATACCAGGACTGATAGGATATTTCTCTGCAAATGTTTCCATGTATGTGGAAACGTAATGTTTTGAATTAAAGAATTTTATTTGTTTAAGTTTCAATTTAGTTAAAAGACTCTTAAATACAATTTGTACATGCTAATTATGTGTGGTGATGGCCACCACACACACTACTCCTCAAGTACTGAGGATTGAACCCAGGGGTTCTCTATCACTGAGCAACATCCCCAGCCCTTTTTTCTAAATTGCCCAGGCTAGCTTTGGACTTTGATTGTCCTACCTCAGCTTCTTATCCAGGAGCTTGAATTATAGGTGTAGGTCACTGTGCCCAGTCCTCACAACTCTTAACATGAAGACTTTTTTTTTTTAAAGGTTTTTGTTGTTTTGTTTTTGCCAATTTATGTTGAAAATGATGAAAACTGTTTTGATGCTAAATATCTAGCTATATCTTGTATTATTCAAAAGGTAATTTTGGGAGATATTTAATATGACTAAAGAAACCATAATGCTCTCACAACTAGAAGGTTAAAGATCTAGGGGACTTTTGCCCATAATATTTCAAATTAAACAGTTGGAATGAATTTTCTGAAATATAAAAGTTGTCAATTTTTAAAACTAGTATTCACTTGGACATTCATTTATAATACCTTTTATATAGCTGACTTTTATAAGTTGATTGTTGACATAGGTCCTTTCTGCAGTTGTTTCTGTATTGTTTTGTTTATGGATTATTTTGAATTGCTAGTATTTTCATGATATGATTTCCTTATTTATTCAGGTTTCTGACTTTTTACTGTAATTTTTACCTAAAAAGCACTTTTACATTTTTTCTGATTTACTTTATTTCAGATCCCAACATTTCAAAGCTCTTAAATCCTCATTTTGAAAACTTCAAATTCATAGCTATTTTTAAGTTGGAAAAAATGTTGTGAATCATCTAGAAATGTTTCACAAATAGCTTCGTTTTGACTGCTATGATGACTTACAAAGTTATTTCTGATATATTTATGACACGTATAATCTGGTAACAATATTATCAGTCTTAAATAATCACAATGCACTTCTCTTCATAACCACTGATCCATTCAGACCCATTTCCTAAGCGTATTTTCCATTGTTTAATGACATGTTTAGTATATACTTATCTAATTCTCTCCCTTGGTCCTCCTAGGGACTGTTATCTTCATGATAACAGGGAAAGTTTTGAGTTAATTTTCTAAAGTTTAAAAAAAAAATCATTTTCAAAACTATGCCTGGAATGAGAATCCTCACTTTCGTCTGACATTTGTATAACTTTTCTTACAATCTTACATTTTATTCCAGAAGATTAACTGATTTTAACAAGCATATTTTCTACAGTCATTGTTTCTTCTTTAGTAGTCTCTGACATTACTTTCTAATTCTGTTATTAAAAGTACTCATCAAACAAAGTAGGGATGCCTGAGAGGTGTGAGATCTAGATGCCTGCCAGAAAGAAAAGGAAAAAGTTTGATGAAGAGCTAGTCACTGTTTGCTTTGGTTCATTTATTTTCACTGATGTATACAGTTCTTGTAAATATACCACATCTTATTTATCCCTTCTCAAATAAATGGAAATAGGGTTTTTCCCTAGTTATTTTGCTTGTACAATTTTTTAATGTTGCTAAGAAAATCTTCTTATTGTAAAGATATACTTTATCCCACAGTTTCTTCAAGGTAGTTACTCAGTATTTATATGATTTCTTTGTTTTATACACACATGCAGTGTTTAGGTGGTTTCTTTAAAATAGGGTGTGTTTTTATAGTATAATGCCAGAAGACAGCTTGTTAATATACAGTGAGTTTGAAATGTATGATGTGGACTCTAGCCAAAGCAGTCACCACTTTTGTCTAGCCCTGACACCTTTCAAAGATAAGAGAACAAGGTTAGGAAATCACCTGCCCTTTGGACATGCACAGGCTTTGCTCAATATTTTGCCCCCAAAGTTTCATTCATGCCCCCTTAGTACTATCCTCAAAGAAATTAGAAATCATCCATCTCCTACTTTTAAGTAGTGATTTCCAGCTTTGACTTTAGAGAAAAACAAATCAAATGAAAAATATTTTAGGGGCTAGGGTTGTGGCTCAGCAGTAGAGCACTTGCCTAGGAGGTGTGAGGCACTAGGTTCGATTCTCAGCACCACATATAAATAAATAAAATAAAGGTCCATCAACAACTAGAAACAAATTTTTTTAAAGAAAAGTATTTTGTAAGGTATTTAGTATATATTAAGTAACCTGCAGAGTTGTTTCCTAAAGAACAGAAAGTTCAAATTCTACTTTATAAAGAATATTTCTATTTAATATATTTATATTTAATAAATATTTCTATTTAATATTTGTGACTACAATAAAAATTCTTCAAATATTAATTATGATTAAATATGAGGATACAAGATCCCAAAAGTTCAATTAACAACTGCCATATTTAACTATTAATTTTGAGAGGCATATTTTGGCATTTAAAAAATGAGTCAAAGAAAAATATATATTTCAAGCATTTTCTTTTTTAATGAAGGTTTAAGGAACTTAAATGAAAACTACAAACTAAATACCTGCCAAAACCAAAATTTTCCAGGAATATATAAACTTAAGTTGACTTTTTTTTTCATAAAAGAGCACACTAGAATAACTAAATCCAATATATGCTTAAAAAGAAGAAATTTAATAATGTAACTTTATCCATTCACATATTTCTTCCTCAACAAATCATGTAGCAGTTCTATATTAACAAGATTAAAATTTCTGTTCAATTGCTTTTTCCTTTCTTATCTTTTTGTAAATATGTAACATCCTAAAGGCAAGAAGAGAGCTAAACATGCAAACCTCTTCTTTTCCAGATATAATAATGTACCAATAGAACTATCTTATTCAATATGACATTAATTTTTTTCTAAAGTATCATTGTATGAGAGTACATGGAAGAAAAGATACTACACTAAAATTAATTGGGGGGGGGGGAGTCCCACAGTATCATTCAAGATGAAATCAAATGGCAATCTCCTACATTCCTACTAGGAGTACAATCTTTCTGTAGACCTCCTTGGCACTATCTATTCAAAAACATAAATTTTACACTGTTTAAGCAAGTTAACTAAATACTAACAGGGCAAAAATCATAAGATCTTCATCCCAAGGTACAATAAAACTCTAATTGGAAGCTATTTAAATGTCCAACAAGAACAAAGAGGAATTGTTAATTACAATATAGCTACTGAAAAATTTTCAATGGCATGGGAAAATGCACAAGGTACAATGCTAAGGAAAAAAGAAGATATAAAACTTCACAATATGATCCAAGTTATTTTAATCTCACATACCCATACACACAGAATCTTTGGAAATAGGAGCTTTTTATTTTTTTCCTAAACAACTCATGTATTTCCCATAGTGAACATGCATTCAAGCAGCAGCAACTTTCCACATCAGGCTGCAATGTTGTATAGCATATGCCTGCTAAGAAGTTGTATCAGTTTTGATATTGTTTTCTGAGCTAATATTTTTCTCAGTACCAAAAACTTAGGCAAAAAACTTCCCAACCATTGTACTCCGATACTTAGAAACACTTTCCCAGGTCCATTATTAAAAAGAATGCCTTTGTTATACAACTTTTTACCAATTATAATTACTCATTTCTATAACAATATTTTTAATCACAAAACAATTTCCTGAAGACATTCAAGTTTTATTCCAGTGCCCAACACAAAACCTTAACAGAAAGGAGACTCTCAAAAATGGATTAAATTTGCCAGCCATTGTGGTGCACACCTATAATCCCAGTGGCTCAGGAAGCTGAAGCAGGAGGATTTCGAGTTCAAAGCCAGCCTCAGCAAAAGTGAGGTGCTAATAAGCAATTCAGTGAGATCCTGTGTTTAAAATAAAATTAAAAATAGGGCCTAGATGTGGCTCAGTGGTTGACTGCCCCTGAGTTCAATTCCTGATACCAAAAGAAAAAAGAAAAAAAAAGGATTAAATTTATACGAATTAAATGAGTAAGGTTTACATAAAATAAACAAAAAAAAAAAAGAAAGAAAATGATCACTGTAAAACTTTTTTTTGAGGAATTGTTCCTATTTACATATTTCCTCATTTTTCTCCTGAGATGGTAAATGCATACAGCACTGTTTCATGTTAAAAAGGCGAAGGTACAGAAATTGGTAAATATGTCTATTCTTATACATATTTTCTTGAAGTTATATATCATAGGTAATACAGTGGAAATATTTTCAAAGGTATTTTTTGTGATATGAATAAAATCTTATTTACTCTGAGTAAAAGAACAGACTGTATCCTCAAATTCAAAACAATTATCTCCTTATCCGTTGGGTAGACAGGAATCAAACTTTAATGTCAGGCTTAAATTTCAGTTTATCCTAGCTATTAATAAAAGAATAAAATCCCCTCTGAACATATACAAGTAGTATCAAGCAAATGATCAGATCCATATCTGGTGCTTTCACTGTTCAACAGCACCATGATGATCTAGAGCATTAGAGACTCATCTTGTTAAAAATACATGTTTTCCAAATATAATTCCAAGTGTAGCACCAACAATAACAGCAACTAATGTTAACAGTGAACTAACTTCATTAGTTACCACCTCAGACTATATAATTTCACAGAAATTTACTGCTAAAGAAAACTTGGAGATAACAATCCAATTTGGTCGTTCACCATCTTATAAAACAATACTGAAACTCCAAGAGGCTAAGTAACTGGCCTAAAATTACACAAAAATTAGTGATCCAAGCTATTCAACTAAAGTCCAAATTAGAATAGGATAGGTCAGGAAGACAAAAGTACTCCAATGATTCAGGACTAGGTGGAAAAACAACTCATAAAAGATGCTGAAATGATTTGCACATGTGTAAAAATACAGTTCTTTATGTCTGCTAGGGTAAAAGCATTCTGTTAATTAGCTGTCAATGAATGCAGATCATTATAGTCTGATATTTCCAGGAATGCATGCTGATACATAAGATGAAACTGTTGAGTAGGAAGTGTAAAAAGAATAGCACCAAATGGGCCTAGAATTGCTGAATCTTTTTTTTTAATGTTTTCAGCTTTCTTTTATATATATATTTTATTTTATTATATATATATTTATTTTTATATTATATATTTATTTTATTATATATTTATATATAATAAATATATTATATTTATTTTATATTATATATTTATTTTATTATATGTATTTATATATAATAAATTATATATATAATTTATTTATTTTAGTTCTATTAGACACAATACCTTTATTTATATATTTTTATGTGGTGCTGAGGATGGAACCCAGCACCTCCCACGTGCTAGGCGAGCACTCTACTCTCGAGTCACAATCCCAGCCCTAAATTGCTGAATCTTAAAGATGAGGTTTTCTTTTTCTTTTCCTTTCCCCTATCCCAAATCTATGAAAGACGGATAAAAACAGAAACTCAATATATAAAATATCCATTACACAGAGCTGCTGTGTTTGGAGACAGAGGCAGGGGAGTTTACATAGAAACCTGCTCTATCCTGATACTTCCTTGGAAATTTGAACAGTTTGTTAAAAAATTTAAAAATCATAGACCTAGTTCAACCAATTTATTTTACAAATACAGATATTGAGGACCAGAGAGACTTGCTGATGGTCTCACAGCTAATTAGTGACACAGGTGGACTACAACTGAATTTTCTAGTCTCTAACCTGGAACTTTTCCACTACACCACACCATTAACAGATTATTTTAGTAATTTGAAGACAACAGCTAATGGGTAACATCTCATTTTTCAACAGCTAATGGGTAACATTTCATTTTTTTTCTTTTATCATTTATATTCATGAGATATATAAGCAAAAAGGAAATAACTTATTTACCATTCCCCTTTAGTGAAAATGAGGTCCATATTTTTTATATAACTATACATACATGTGTATATATCCTTCCTGACTTTTTTCATATGGAAATATGCACAAATGTACACTTTGGAATTTTTTTCTTCTCAACTACTTAATATTTTACAATTGTCTTTCCCCATCAAAATATATATAACTATATGTGTGGTATTTAACATATGGTATTTAATCATATAAACAAACTATTTTATTTATTCAATCTTCTCTTTATAATTATGTACTATTCATTATCATTTTTGTATTACTACTCCTATTATTATTACTCCTACAACCACTTTGTAGACCAGTGTCTTGTGAAAAACTATAATTACATTAGGATAAATTCCTAAAAACAGAGTTTCTAGCTCCAATTGTTACTTTTTGTCTAATTTTAGATACAAAATTTCAAGGTGCTGTCCACAAATGAAGAACAAAATCATAAACCCAAGGACAGCATAAGACCGTTACAACCATATTCCAGTTAAAACAAGGTTATTTTAATTTTTTTTCAAGTGATAAAATGAAAATGCTTCTTAGTTTTAATTTTTGTTTCCTTCATTATTAGTAAGGCTAAACATCTTTGTATGAAACATCCTATTCCTAGGGTCCTTTAATATAAACAACATGGAAAATATACAGTCTTCAGGTTCTTTAAAATAAAACAATAAACTATATGGTACCACTAGAATTCAGAACAGTTCCTATGTAAAATTAATGAATGGGGATTGACAGGAATGTCTCAAAATACCTTAGTAGAACCCCCACCCCCAACAACAATCCCTGGGGACTGGGAAGGAAGCTAAAAATATAAAATATCCTAGAGGTTTATCACCCAAGGAGGTGGATGGAATCCAGGTCTCGGAGAAGAGATAGCAAGTCTCCCACAGGATGAAGATATAACTATCTTACAATCTGATTAGTCTGAGCACTGGGATGTTCCCTAACTTTTTGTGGAAACATCATAGTGGATTCAGCATTGAGATGTTTTAAGTCCAACAACTGCAAATGACATAAAGCTGAGCTAAGAGTATCCTCTAGTTCCCTGTAGGGAAGACAGGCCTTAAGAAAATTCAAGAGGCTACCTCAAGACAATTTCTAATGTGGTAATGAACAGTTCCCTAATATCCCTTTCAAGTACACAATTGTTTCAAGGTTGTACTCAATTATGTTTTCTTTCAAATCCCAGCTAAGTAAAATATTCCAAATGCACAGTATTCATTTTATAATCATGAAAAGTCATGATATCAAAAAAAATATTTTAGAGACATTTTAGGGACATTGTTGGAGTTTAATAATTAAAGGAATCTTTATACAAATCTTTTGGAAAGCATTATTTTTAAATTTTCATAATTTATGTCCTATAAATACAACTGCCTTTTAATGTAATAATTTATTTCCAGAAACTGCAAGTAAAAAATGAATCAGTTTAACAGATATTTTTACATATTAAAAAATGCTCCAATTAAAAGAGTTATGACCCAACAATATTAGTAAAGCAAAGACTGAGCAATTAGAAACTTCAAAAACCATTTACAAGGTAAAATTGTAACAACTTTTAGATAACTATAAATACAAAAAGTTGAATATTATGCGAGGACTATCTTAAAGTATTATAAAGTATGTACAACACAAAAAATACAAATCCAATATATTATAAATTTTACTAGAAATTTATAAGCTAGAAATATGAAATGTCAGTCATTCCAATTCTGACTAAATACAAAACCAATATATAGTGATCATCTGTACAGGAGAAATAATTACTATAAGGGGAACGGCAGAGGCTTTCCAAGGTGCTGTTAACGTTCTGAATTTTTAATGTAGACAATGATTACCCAGGTGTTTCACTCTTTAAAATTCAAGGGCTGGGATTGTGGCTCAGCAGTAGAGAGCTCGCCTAGCACAGGTACAATCCTTAGGTTCAATCCTCAGCACCACATAAAAATAAAGGCATTGTGTTGTGTCCATCTACACCTTAAAAATAAATATAAAAAATAAAAAAATTCATAATTTACAAATGTTTTTAATTGGTATATTTCTATTTAAAACATGCAAGAAACCAAACATGAATCTAATTGTCATGATAAAAACTCCACAATAGGCTTCCCAATACACTGGAAGGTATAGCCAAACCCTTTTCGTCTTTAGGTCCTAAACTCACTAGCCCCCTGAGCACATTCATTACCTTCCCCCTGTTCACAGGCCCCTGCCACATAATTCTCAAAGTTCACCACACCAACCTACCCCATTTTAGGAACTGTACTTTATAATCCCTTCTAAATGAAATGCAGGTGTTTAAACAGCCTTTCTTCCTTAATTCATCCAGGATTGTGTGAAATACTATACATTTATTTATTATGCATTTATTCATTTGTTATCTGGGCACCTACCAAGCCCTAATTAAAAGCTAGGGTCCTCAAGGGCAAGGGCTTTGTTTTGTTGATGCCAGAAAAATAACACAAAGCAGGTATGTAAAAAGCAGTATTGAAGGCTGGGGTCTTGGCTCAGTGGTAGAGCATTTGCCTCATATGTGTGAGGCACTGGGTTCAATTCTCAGCACCACATATAAATAAATAAATAAAATAAAGGTTCATCAACAACTAAAAAATTTTTGAAAAAATAAAAAGCAGTATTGAATAAATAGAAAATGAATTTAATAAAGAAACTGTTTATGTAATTATATACTTCTGTGTTCACTTGTTTAATATCTGCCTCCCTCACTAGATTATAATCCTCAAAATGGCAGACAGATATACTCACCATTCTATAGTCCATACTTCCCTAGCATAGCAACTAGGCCCAACCCAAATGGTGAATAAATATTTGTATAACAAATAGTGTACATCAATTCACCACTGAAACATCTTTTTTCCTCCTAAGCTCAGAACAAGTATGTGTTGTTAAACCCAAGTTAGGATCTCAATGTTGGGATTACTTCGAGAATTAAGTTCTTTTACTCTCCAAGCCCTAGAAATTATCATTTCCCCTACGCACACCATTACACCTAGACTCAGAATGAACAAATTTAGCAAAATATTTTATCTGATCACTATTATTAATTATAAGCTGAACATAAATCCCCTTCCATCTTATACACAAAAATGTTAACATAGCACATGTGGATTTTCTCCTTAGAACACAGGAAGGTTAATGTCTTACAGTTTGGATTTTAAGAATGTTCCCACCATTTTCTAATTGATAAAAGTAGCTTATTTTGCCTATCTTCTGTGTGAAAATAATGTAGTTTATGCTGGACACCTGCTTTCCTCCCGAGAGTCTACAATTTGTGTGCTAAGCAGAAGATACCTCAGTTAAAAATCTTTTCTTGAATAAGCTTCACTGTTACACAATGCTTCACACTACTATACTTATTTGTTGCTGGGAGGAATTAAGTACATCCTGTGTGCCTCCACTGAGAAAGGACTCGTGTGTGGTTTCCTCTGAACTTTGTCCCATCTGCTTTTTCCTTTTGCTGATTTTGCATTGTGTCTTTCACTGTAATAAATCATAGCTTAGCACTACTATATGCTGAATCTGGTAAGCCTTCTGGCAAATCCATGAACCAAAGCTTATTTGGGGAGATTCCCAACACATCTCTCAATTCTAAAATGTATTATAATCAATCACAACTATAGAAAAACAAAAGAAGAAGGCAACCATGATTCTTGCCTTCTGGCATTCATGCCTATGTGCAATCTCCTCCCCCAGAATGTGGGCTGGACCTAATGACTTACTTATAAAAATGAAATTCTATAAAAGTGATGAGATGCCACTTTCAAGGTTATATTCCAAAACACTGTGACTTTTGTCTCGCTCATATTCTCTATCTGGTTATTCTCCCTTGTTTCTTCTTATGAAAGCTGCCATGTTGTAGGCTACCCTCAGGAGAGGACAGTGGCAAAAAATTAAGAGGGCCTCCACCCAACAGCCAGTTTAAGAACAGAGGCCCTCGGCTCAACAGTCTCAGAGGATCTCAACCCTACCATCAACTACATGGGTGAGCCTGGATTTCTGACCCACAGAGAAACTGAGATAATAAATGTTAATGTTTTAGTCACTTAGCTTGAGAGTTAATCTGTTACTCAGCAACAGATAACTAACATACTCTGCCACATAAAACAACCTAAAGTCAAGATAATATCTCTATGCAACAGCTTCCAGATGATGGACATCAGGCAACAGATGACAGAGAACCCTGAAAATAGTGAAGTGAGCTAGGCTAACTGTCCTAGCTTACTGTTCCAAAAGTTCAAGCCCTTGCTTCAGGGAAAGGCAAACCAGGCAGAGAAGCCCGAGTTCCCAGGGCAGAATCCTAGAGAATAAAGAGTTCCAGAGAGAGAGAGACAGACAGACAGACAAGACAGAGACACAGAGAGAGCGCAGAAGAAGGGGAGCACTGGGAACAGGCAAGGGTTCCATACCCACAAGCCTGTGTGAAAACTAGCTAAAAGGAAAGAATCCCTGAAAGAATGAGAAGGACCAATCCTTGAAACTCACTTAGGGCCAGGAATGGTGCCTACTCCCCCACCATGAGAATGGGAAACCCTCATTAATTTATGGGGCATCAGGTAATAATGAGGCAAAATTAGCCTGAAGTTGATCTGGTCCCACCTAAAAAGGCTTAAAAACAAGACCAAACAAACAAAAAAAAAAAGGAAAAGGATTCTATCCCAAAAGAACCTAGCTAATATACACAGGTATATGAGAGAGTATGCCCAGGGGTGGTTCTGAGAATAGTAGAAAAAGGGAACAAAAAACTAGGCTAGGCACAATGATACACAGCTGAGGGAGGCAGATTGGAGGCCTGCCTGGGAGACTTAGCAAGATCCTATCTCAAATAAAATTTAAAAAAGGAAAGAGCTCGGGACATAGTTTAGAAGTAGAAAGTTCAATCCCTAATTCCAATTTAAAAAAAAAAAGACAAAAGAAAGAAAGAAAAAAAAGATAGACTACAAAGCTGAGTTAAGGTTAA